>NW_028234411.1:5399648-5417148 GCF_977035675.1 Penaeus japonicus
TGTGTGTGTGTGTGTGTGTGTGTGTGTGTGTGTGCGTGTGTGTGTGTGTGTATTACATTAACTAAGCAATAGTTTACAGAATAACCTTAAAGAATCTCAATGCAGCAAACTAAAATGAAATCTATCACTGGCCATCTGTGGTGTTCGAGAACGTCAGTGTTGCGAAGCCTGGTGGTTGCACTGACTTAGTGTGTCGAAAAAAATCTTTATAAAGGATAGATACACATTCCAAGCTGTATTTTAACAGTATATAAAGCATACATAATGGCATTTTGTTAGGCTTTTGCAGGCATGTTTTAAATCATCTTTTTCACTTAATTCTCATTGATTGAACATGAAACCCATGATGTCAGTATTAATAGAAACTACTTTACCCTTTACTTCGAGCTTCATATCTCCATATAGTGGTAGCTCTTATATCTACCCACATATAAGTCTTCATAGTATTTGAACTTACCTTCTGCTATCACCGTATTATTTTAATGCATTTTTTTTTTTTTGTATTGGTCAGTATATATCAATCTGACACCCTTGGGACTTCCCCGTCGCCTTTTCGACTGCTATCATCTCCTCCCATTCATTGACCTTCGTTTGATGACCCACGTTGGCAGTCAAAGGCCCCGCCAGAGGGTCCTGGTGTTGCTGGACAGATGCAATGAGAGACGAAAACTCATCACTACTAAGATGTGGCCTCCTTTACTTCGACACTAAAGTCACTGCTGCAGCCATACTCGAAAAGTGCTCTCAAGACGGATTTTGTTTACCTGTTTGGTCAAAGGATCATGCAAGGTCTTACTGATTGACGGAATAGCTTCAACAGAGCAACAGAATTGTGGCTATTATCGGAACCAGAGTTTTAAACTAGATTTACGATTGTAACCCTTACCATGCGACTTACCATCGCAAATAAGAGCGCACGTATATGACTGCTGGTAAATGTGTTACAATTGCTTGTTAACGAATGTTTTTTTAGGACACTGAATGTAGCAAGCGTTGACTGTGAATCTATCCTGAGCCACAGAATAGGAAATAAGAACTTGATTGATATAGAAGATAGAGAACAGCAACAGGTATCCAACTATCCACGAGACGATGGACAACAAACTAAATTGATGCCTGAATACTGGCACAACGGAAACAAACAATTGTTCATAAACACAACACAGAAAGGACCACTACAATTACTGAAGCCAATTAAACGTTGTAATTTGATTCTTTTTTTCGGGACACTGAACGCAAGCATTGCCACAACAGGTAAGAGATAGAAAACAGATAATCCTGAGCCCCACACACACTCTTGAAGCAATGTCCGGGATGATTGGAAGGTCCTGTTTCTAATTGTTTTTGTCTTATAGATTAAACTTTTCATTTCTTATCATTCCACAGCTGTACCGAGATAAGTAAAGGAAAAAACAATTCCTAAATTTCATTTAGTTATCGATTTCATCTGTTTACCTGTAAAAATAATTGAATATCACACAATCAAAATTGCATACTTGCACACTTGGAAGTTTTGATCTTGCGCACCTGAGATCTCGTTGCAAACAGCCAGACTGCAACGCGGCTGGCCAGTAAGAAGCCAAGATGGCAGTCCGGCGGAAGACACAAGTCTGACTAGAGGGAGGCACTCCCATTGTTTGTAAACACCGGCTTGGCAGAAGTGAGTTTTGTTTTATTGACGTGTTGTATTTTCCTTTTCTTTGTTCATTTATCTCCTGTTCACTTTTTTTCTCCAGTTTAGAAGGAGTTTTAATAATCTTATCGAAAATATACCAAAGAGGACATGGTAATGTAAGAACCACTCGTCTAGATAATACGCCAATTGCGCCGTTGGCTTCGGCATGTGATTGTGACCCCTGGCTTGATATCCGTAACAATATGTGGTAATAGGAGGGTGGTTAAAGAACCGGCACCCATATAGATAGATAAATAGATAGATAGATAGATAGGTAGATAGACAGATAGATAGATAGATAGACAGACAGATAGATAGATGGATAGATAGACAGATAAGATAGATGGATAGATAAATAAATAAATATATATATAGATAGATAGATAGATAGATAGATAGATAGATAGATAGATAGATAGATAGATAGATAGATAGATAGATAGATAGATAGATAGATAGATAGATAGATAGATAGATAGATAGATAGATAGATAGATAGATAGATAGATAGATAGATAGATAGATATATATATATATAGATAGATAGATAGATAGATAGATAGATAGATAGATAGATAAATATATAGATAGATAGATAGAGAGATAGATAGATAGATAGATAGATAGATAGATAGATAGATAGATAGATAGATAGATAGATAGATAGATAGATAGATAGATAGATAGATAGATAGATAGATAGATAGATAGATAGATAGATAGATAGATAGATAGATAGATAGATAAATAGATAGATAGATAGATAGATAGATAGATAGATAGATAGATAGATAGATAGATAGATAGATAGATAGATAGATAGATAGATAGATAGATAGATAGATAGATAGATAGATAGATAGATAGATAGATAGATAGATAGATAGATAGATAGATAGATAGATAGATAGATAGATAGATAGATAGATAGATAGATAGATAGATAGATAGATAGATAGATAGATAGATAGATAGATAGATAGATAGATAGATAGATAGATAGATAGATAGATAGATAGATAGATAGATAGATAGATAGATAGATAGATAGATAGATAGATAGATAGATAGATAGATAGATAGATAGATAGATAGATAGATAGATAGATAGATAGATAGATAGATAGATAGATAGATAGATAGATAGATAGATAGATAGATAGATAGATAGATAGATAGATAGATAGATAGATAGATAGATAGATAGATAGATAGATAGATAGATAGATAGATAGATAGATAGATAGATAGATAGATAGATAGATAGATAGATAGATAGATAGATAGATAGATAGATAGATAGATAGATAGATAGATAGATAGATAGATAGATAGATAGATAGATAGATAGATAGATAGATAGATAGATAGATAGATAGATAGATAGATAGATAGATAGATAGATAGATAGATAGATAGATAGATAGATAGATAGATAGATAGATAGATAGATAGATAGATAGATAGATAGATAGATAGATAGATAGATAGATAGATAGATAGATAGATAGATAGATAGATAGATAGATAGATAGATAGATAGATAGATAGATAGATAGATAGATAGATAGATAGATAGATAGATAGATAGATAGATAGATAGATAGATAGATAGATAGATAGATAGATAGATAGATAGATAGATAGATAGATAGATAGATAGATAGATAGATAGATAGATAGATAGATAGATAGATAGATAGATAGATAGATAGATAGATAGATAGATAGATAGATAGATAGATAGATAGATAGATAGATAGATAGATAGATAGATAGATAGATAGATAGATAGATAGATAGATAGATAGATAGATAGATAGATAGATAGATAGATAGATAGATAGATAGATAGATAGATAGATAGATAGATAGATAGATAGATAGATAGATAGATAGATAGATAGATAGATAGATAGATAGATAGATAGATAGATAGATAGATAGATAGATAGATAGATAGATAGATAGATAGATAGATAGATAGATAGATAGATAGATAGATAGATAGATAGATAGATAGATAGATAGATAGATAGATAGATAGATAGATAGATAGATAGATAGATAGATAGATAGATAGATAGATAGATAGATAGATAGATAGATAGATAGATAGATAGATAGATAGATAGATAGATAGATAGATAGATAGATAGATAGATAGATAGATAGATAGATAGATAGATAGATAGATAGATAGATAGATAGATAGATAGATAGATAGATAGATAGATAGATAGATAGATAGATAGATAGATAGATAGATAGATAGATAGATAGATAGATAGATAGATAGATAGATAGATAGATAGATAGATAGATAGATAGATAGATAGATAGATAGATAGATAGATAGATAGATAGATAGATAGATAGATAGATAGATAGATAGATAGATAGATAGATAGATAGATAGATAGATAGATAGATAGATAGATAGATAGATAGATAGGTATCTTGTGCAATTTTTTCAACGTTACCTACATACCAACTCACTAAATGCTTTTGCTGACTCTTTCTTTCGTGCCTCATTCACAACTAAACTGTCTTCTTTGGCTCACTCACATACTGGCAATTTAACCTTTCTCATAAAGATTATGAACCGAGTAACGCAATGAAATCTCATTGCCAGAAAATGTCACGAAAAACTGGTACAAGCTTCGAACCAAGATTTTCTTGCTTCAACTTCTGACCGAATCAAACATTTGAGGCAGTGCTTTTACTTGCGTCATGCTTCTCCGTTTGAAAACCAATTCGGCAGCGACGTAATAGCTCCATCAGGAATAAGTGATCCCCACTTTGTGGTGAAGAAGAGCTCCCTAATTTCCTTGTGGACACCTCTCGTCTAAATGGCCGTTTTTTTGCCACAAGTCAGTAGCGCTTTCCTCAACTCTCCTCAGGTAGTTCTGCGTCCTCGTACAGTATATCAGTCCAATGTAAACAACAACGACGTCCTTTAAAGTTAATTCCAAATATATCTAGAAGAACCGATCATCATCACTACAAGCCGCCGGTCCCTCTCCTCCCTCCCCCTCCCTCCCTCCTGCAGAAGGCGAGATGGCTTCCTCAGACGACGGCCTGGATGCACTTCTTGCCCAGATAGGCGTGGGGCGCTGGACCTATCTGCACTTCGCTACTTCCACCATGGGTAAAAGTGTTATTTATTGTCTTTGGCTTCATGTGCAGATATTGACTTGTCTGTTTGTTTGATTTTTTTCAACGAATTTGTAATTATCATAAGTTTATGTTAATCGGGAGTTGTCACTGGTATTGTGGAAGAATTTTTTGTCATATAGACATCTATTTTATGGACTGTGACTTTGTTTCCAGTGCCTTTTTTGTTCCCCGCGTTCCTCATAGGCAGTGAATTCTTCAACCCGGAGATTTCTTTCACTTGCAACATCCCTCAAGACAACTACACATATCCGGTCAATGGGTGAGTCATGGTTGCTGATATGCTTCGATGTCACTTTTTGTCTTTTCTGTTTCTTTTTCTTTCTTCTTCCTTTATAACTTCCCTTCTTCGTCTCTGTATGTGATCCATTTTTCTTTATGCTCTCTCTCTCTCTCTCTCTCTCTCTCTCTCTCTCTCTCTCTCTCTCACCCTCTCTCTCTCTCTCTCTCTCTCCCTCTCTCTCTCTCTCTCTCTCTCTCTCTCTCTCTCTCTCTCTCTCTTTCTCTCTCTCTCTCTCTCTCTCTCTCACCCTCTCTCTCTCTCTCCATCAGTCCTTAGATTCCTACATTCCTTCTTGTAACATAACCTGCCATGACCTCTCAACGCACAGGTCAGAGTGCACAATGCTACACGTGGAGGGAGGCGAGGCCGTGACTGTCCCGTGCCCTGCCTTCACATACGACACCTCCACATTCCATTCCACCGTGTCCACTGAGGCAAGGCGCAGTCTGTGGATTCTTGTGCGTGTGTATGTCACAATGAGGGATGCAAAGGGTGGCTGCTTTGACAGAGTGATGCGAAAAGAGATGTGCTCTTGGGGATATGATGTGATGCGTGTCATTTTTGTGTTGTGTCGATTTATGTGTGTGTTTTATTGTAACAAAAACAATTGTCTGTTTGGAAATATTGTTTTAGTATTGTATGCGTGTGTCCTGTAGACATATAAGTACAAAAAAGTACACGCTTAATCTTGACACAGGTGCATACAACCCTGCATTCGATATCTTTCAACGACAAAATTATGCGATGACTTTCACATACTTTAGAAAGTATATAAATATGATAACTTAAACTTGATTGTCCAATTAAACAAACTGAAGAAGGCATTATGGTGTGTTGCGAGACGTTGCAAAGGAAAAGATTTTGACTTGGCGTTCATGACAGCAGTATTTATGGACTTATCAATACATTTATTATAGTTGGAATACACATTCCATATGATTCGTGCAATAAACAGATTACCATTATTTAAGAGATACAGTACGCAATGCAATCAATTGTTCTTATGAGAGAGAACAATTCAGGGTAGTCATATATTACAGCACTTATAATTTTGAAATGCTTATGAAAGTGGTTCGTGTACGGTCATGGGTATAAATGAATTTATTTCCATTTTATTCTTATGCCAACAATTACTATCACATGTATAAACCTTTCACTGCGCAGGGAATGTTTCTTTTTCTGATCTAACTGCAAAGTAGAGGAACGTAAGACACACATATACATACATGCCCAATTTAGAGTGAACGATAACCATCATAATCCTTTATATCAAATCCGTTTTACCAAACTCCAGATATGTCCAAAATCAAATGCAATTCCACAAAAAAACACTTCGCCAGATCTATTCCCCTCTTGGGATTCACCTCAGCTGTTTGTTTCTCTTGTTATTAACCTCAGTTGTGATCCCTTGTGATTAACCTCAGTTGTGATCCCTTGTGATTAACCTCAGTTGTGATCCCTTGTGATTAACCTCAGTTGTGATCCCTTGTTATTAACCTCAGTTGTGATCCCTTGTTATTAAACTCAGTTGTGATCCCTTGCGATTAACCTCAGTTGTGATCCCTTGTGATTAACCTCAGTTGTGATCCCTTGTGATTAACCTCAGTTGTGATCCCTTGTTATTAACCTCAGTTGTGATCCCTTGTGATTAACCTCAGTTGTGATCCCTTGTTATTAACCTCAGTTGTGATCCCTTGTTATTAACCTCAGTTGTGATCCCTTGTGATTAACCTCAGTTGTGATCCCTTGTGATTAACCTCAGTTGTGATCCCTTGTGATTAACCTCAGTTGTGATCCCTTGTGATTAACCTCAGTTGTGATCCCTTGTTATTAACCTCAGTTGTGATCCCTTGTTATTAACCTTAGTTGTGATCCCTTGTTATTAACCTCAGTTGTGATCCCTTGTTATTAACCTCAGTTGTGATCCCTTGTGATTAACCTCAGTTGTGATCCCTTGTTATTAACCTCAGTTGTGATCCCTTGTTATTAACCTCAGTTGTGATCCCTTGTGATTAACCTCAGTTGTGATCCCTTGTGATTAACCTCAGTTGTGATCCCTTGTGATTAACCTCAGTTGTGATCCCTTGTTATTAACCTCAGTTGTGATCCCTTGTTATTAACCTCAGTTGTGATCCCTTGTTATTAACCTCAGTTGTGATCCCTTGTTATTAACCTTAGTTGTGATCCCTAGTTATTAACCTCAGTTGTGATCCCTTGTTATTAACCTCAGTTGTGATCCCTTGTTATTAACCTCAGTTGTGATCCCTTGTTATTAACCTTAGTTGTGATCCCTAGTTGTTAACCTCAGTTGTGATCCCTAGTTATTAACCTCAGTTGTGATCCCTTGTTATTAACCTTAGTTGTGATCCCTTGTTATTAACCTCAGTTGTGATCCCTTGTTATTAACCTCAGTTGTGATCCCTTGTGATTAACCTCAGTTGTGATCCCTAGTTATTAACCTCAGTTGTGATCCCTTGTGATTAACCTCAGTTGTGATCCCTTGTGATTAACCTTAGTTGTGACTCCTTGTTATTAACCTTAGTTGTGATCCCTAGTTATTAACCTTAATTGTGATCCCTTGTTATTAACCTCAGTTGTGATCCCTTGTGATTAACCTTAGTTGTGATCCCTTGTTATTAACCTTAGTTGTGATCCCTTGTTATTAACCTCAGTTGTGATCCCTTGTGATTAACCTCAGTTGTGATCCCTTGTTATTAACCTTAGTTGTGATCCCTTGTTATTAAACACAGTTGTGATCCCTTGTGATTAACCTCAGTTGTGATCCCTTGTTATTAACCTTAGTTGTGATCCCTTGTTATTAAACACAGTTGTGATCCCTTGTGATTAACCTCAGTTGTGATCCCTTGTTATTAACCTTAGTTGTGATCCCTTGTTATTAAACACAGTTGTGATCCCTTGTTATTAAACACAGTTGTGATCCCTTGTGATTAACCTCGGGTATTTTTCTCTCCTGCGATTAACCTCGGGTGTTTCCTCTTTTGCGATTAACTTCAGTTGTGTTTCCTTGTGATTAACCTCGGGTGTTTTCTCTTTTGCGATTAACCTCGGGTGTTTTCTCTCTTGCGATTAACCTCTGTTGTGTTTCCTTGTGATTAACCTCGGGTGTTTTCTCTCTTGCGATTAACCTCTGTTGTGTTTCCTTGTGATTAACCTCGGGTGTTTTCTCTCTTGCGATTAACCTCTGTTGTGTTTCCTTGTGATTAACCTCGGGTGTTTTCTCTCATGCGATTAACCTCTGTTGTGTTTCTTTGTGATTAACCTTGGGTGTTTTCTCTCTTGCGATTAACCTCTGTTGTGTTTCTTTGTGATTAACCTTGGGTGTTTTCTCTCTTGCGATTAACCTCTGTTGTGTTTCTTTGTGTTTATCCTTGGGTGTTTTCTCTCTTGCGATTAACCTCTGTTGTGTTTCTTTGTGATTAACCTTGGGTGTTTTCTCTCTTGCGATTAACCTCTGTTGTGTTTCTTTGTGATTAACCTTGGGTGTTTTCTCTCTTGCGATTAACCTCTGTTGTGTTTCCTTGTGATTAACCTCGGGTGTTTTCTCTCTTGCGATTAACCTCTGTTGTGTTTCCTTGCGATTAACCTCTGGTGTTTTCTCTCTTGCGATTAACCTCTGTTGTGTTTCTTTGTGATTAACCTTGGGTGTTTTCTCTCTTGCGATTAACCTCTGTTGTGTTTCCTTGTGATTAACCTCGGGTGTTTTCTCTCTTGCGATTAACCTCTGTTGTGTTTCTTTGTGATTAACCTTGGGTGTTTTCTCTCATGCGATTAACCTCTGTTGTGTTTCCTTGTGATTAACCTCTGGTGTTTCCTCTCTTACGATTAACCTCTGTTGTGTTTCCTTGTGATTAACCTCGGGTGTTTTCTCTCCTGCGATTAACCTCTGTTGTGTTTCCTTGTGATTAACCTCGGGTGTTTCCTCTCTTACGATTAACCTCTGTTGTGTTTCCTTGTGATTAACCTCGGGTGTTTTCTCTCTTGCGATTAACCTCTGTTGTGTTTCCTTGTGATTAACCTCGGGTGTTTTCTCTCCTGCGATTAACCTCTGTTGTGTTTCTTTGTGATTAACCTCGGGTGTTTTCTCTCTTGCAATTAACCTCTGTTGTGTTTCCTTGTGATTAACCTCGGGTGTTTTCTCTCCTGCGATTAACCTCTGTTGTGTTTCTTTGTGATTAACCTCGGGTGTTTTCTCTCTTACGATTAACCTCTGTTGTGTTTCCTTGTGATTAACCTCGGGTGTTTCCTCTCTTACGATTAACCTCTGTTGTGTTTCTTTGTGATTAACCTCGGGTGTTTTCTCTCTTGTGATTAACCTCTGTTGTGTTTCCTTGTGATTAACCTCAGGTGGTTTCTTTCTTGCAATTAACCTCTGTTGCGTTTCCTTGTGATTAACCTCGGGTGTTTCCTCTCTTGCAATTAACCTCTGTTGTGTTTCCTTGTGATTAACCTCGGGTGTTTTCTCTCTTGTGATTAACCTCTGTTGTGTTTCCTTGTGATTAACCTCAGGTGGTTTCTTTCTTGCAATTAACCTCTGTTGTGTTTCCTTGTGATTATCCTCGGGTGTTTTCTCTCTTGCAATTAACCTCTGTTGTGTTTCCTTGTGATTAACCTCGGGTGTTTTCTCTCCTGCGATTAACCTCTGTTGTGTTTTCTTGTGATTAACCTCGGGTGTTTCCTCTCCTGCGATTAACCTCAGCCGTTTTCTCTTCCTGGCAACAATACCAACAGTGGGACCTCGTGCAGTTAACCTCAGCCGTTTCCCCTCTTGCAATTAACCTCAGCCGTTTCCCCTCTTGCAATTAACCTCAACCGTTTCCCCTCATGCGATTAACCTCAGCCGTTTCCCCTCATGCGATTAACCTCAGCCGTTTTCTCTTCCTGGCAACAACATCAGTGGGACCTCGCGCAATTAACCTCAGCCGTTTCCCCTCATGTGATTAACCTCAGCCGTTTCCCCTCATGTGATTAACCTCAGCCGTTTCCCCTCTTGCAATTACCCTCAACCGTTTCCCCTCATGTGATTAACCTCAGCCGTTTCCCCTCTTGCAATTACCCTCAACCGTTTCCCCTCATGTGATTAACCTCAGCCGCTTCCTCTCTTGCATTTAACCTCAGCCGTTTCCCCTCATGCGATTAACCTCATCCGTTTCCTCTTCCCGGCAACAACATCAGTGGGACCTCGTGTGCGCGAAGGAGTTCCTGTCGCCGCTCTTCCAGACCATCTACACGGCCGGCTGCTTCCTCGGGTCCATTCTGGGGGGCGTCGCGGGTGACAGGTGAGGTCGGAGGGCCATATATGTCGCCAACGTCGGTAGTCATAGTGATGATAATTGTGATGATGTCCGTGGTAATAATGATGATGAGGAGGATAGATTTCGATGGTGTTAATGATGATGGTGATGATAATTGGGAGCTGAGATGTTGTTGATAATGAATGTGATGGTGGTGATGATGATGGTGATGACTATGATTGTATATGCAGTGATGATGATGATTATGATGATTATATTGACGATAAGTAATATAGATATAAAGGCTAATGATAAAAGTAATAGGAACGACTATTGAAATAATAATGAATTAGTCATATGTATCATATAACGCAGATGAATAAGCAGTATACACGTCGCCTGCATCCTAATAGCCTGCTTTTCGTCTCCCTATCAGATACGGGCGTCGGTGGGCGTTACGAGTGGGGTCCATAATGACGGTTTTCTGGGCGGGCGTTCTGACCTTATCCCCGTGGCTCACGCTAGTCTTCGTATCTCGGTACATCTTAGGGGCGTTCAATCTCATGATGCTCTGCCCGGCCTTCATGCTGAGTAAGTGTGCAGAGTGTGCATGGGTAGGTTGACTGCCGAGGTGGAGGGTGAATATCAGTGTAAATTCTGCGGGAATCACTAGCCAGATTTCACCTTTCGCGTTCGTTCAATCATTGCGAAGTTTTCTTGCAAAATATTAATAATCAAAGTGTTTCTTGAATGAGAATAAATGTTTTCTCTCCTTTGTGAACAAGTATATCCAATCAAAGATTTTTTTATTGAAAATATACTCTTTATTTTTCTATTCTAACCAAACATCATAAAACATTTTGTTGTTTGTTTGTTTCATCTCTCAAGAGAACTTGCAACTAGTTGCTGTATCGTATTGAGAAAATAGAAAAGGAACTTATTTAACCCAAGATTTTCAATATAGATACCACGTTTTCTTTTCCTCCTTCACGAAAACATTCTTATCTTTAACCCTTTCAGTCATGGAGATTTGTGTGCCTGACCTGAGATCCACAGTAGGTGTCATGTTCCAGCTGCCTTACGCTATCGTGACGATTATCTTCGCTGGCGTTGCTTACTTCGTCAGGGACTGGAGGATCTTGCACGCAATTGGCACCATTCCAGCACTAGTGATGGTGCCAATGACATTGTAAGTCTCGTTTGTGTGTGTGTGTGTGTGTGTGTGTGTGTGTTTTCTGTGCTTATTTTCCTCTCTTTTATACCCTTTGATTCTTTTATTGTTTATTGCTATCCTTTGCTTTTGCTTCTTTTTTTTTTTGGTTTCATCTGGTTAAGATCTACAACGCTTCTTGATGTTCGTTTCTTTTGTTCCCTGAAAAGATGTACCAGAAAGGCTTATTAAGCCTAATTTGATAGTAAAGTCTCGCTGGCAAGAAAATAGATGCTAATCCAGCGTTTTATTATCTGGACTTTGTACATGGCTATTAGTCTGTGGTTGTCAATTAATCTTCCGTCCCCTTCTCACAAAAAAATAATAATAAATAAATAAACAATTTTTTTTTTTTTTTAATCAAAACTAACGCCCATATGAACTGCGCTTGACCAAACCATAAACTACATTAACAAGACGTCTAACCGCGTTGCAGTTTGGTGGACGAGTCTCCGCGTTGGCTCCTGGTCAAAGGACACCTGGAGGAGGCGGTGACGGTCCTGGAGCGCGCTGCCTCGATGAACCGAAGGAATCTGGAGGAGTTGCCGGACATTGCAGCCGCGGTGAACAAGATCCATGATGTAAGTCTCAAGATGGCGCTGGTTGAGCTTGGTGGTTAAGTTCCTCTGCTTGTTTCATTTGTTTTTGGATTTATGATTATTGTCACTATCAACATGACCGTGATTATCATTGTCATGGTTACTGTCACTTCTACTATTAGTATTATCATCAGTATTACTATTATTGTTATTATTATTGTTGTTGTCGTCATTATCAATATCATTATCATTATTATCATTATTGTTACTATTATCATTATTGTTATTATTATTATTATCATTATTATTATCATTATTATCATTATTATCATTATTATTATTATTATCATTATTATCATTATCATTATCATCATCTTCATTATCGTTATTATCATCGTTATCAATATCATTATTATTATTATCATCATTATCATTATTATCATCATTATTGATATTATCATTATCATTTCATTCACCTTTTTGTTAAAAGAAGAAAAAAAAAAGCATTATCTACATACCGACTATCGTGGTTTTCGTCATCACAAATAAGTATATTATTAGTTATTAGGAAGACTGTCAGTCAACATTTTCGAAACAGGAATGGCCATTGGTCTGTCATTTGATATAGATTAATACCGTTGAATTTCCAAATGTTTTTTGTTTACTAAGATCAATACTTTCGATAGTGAAATGCTGATAAAGAGGTATAACAATAAAATGTTCCAAATTCGTGAAAAAAATGGGTGTAAAACATTTACACGATTTTTTTTCGTATATTTTCAGATAGAAAAGTTTATTTCGTATTTAGACAAATGGACTCTAGATAACTTTTTTTTTTTTTTTTTTTTTTTTTTTGGGGGGGGGTAAGACGATGCTTGAAAGAAGAGAAAAAACGAAGAGAACTAATTAAAAAAACACACACACACACACACATTGAGTATGACCAGTTGACCGACGTCACATTCCTTTGCAATCCCGACTCCTTGCAATAGAACAAGAACTCGAGCAACAACTATTCGTTGCTGGGATTTGACATAACTTCATATAGTTTGTCTATATTGTACTATTTCATAAAAGGATGTACTCTCGTAATATATTTAAGGGTAACCGGTAAATTGCAGAGATTAACAGGTTTTAAGCCCACGTCAGTCAGAAACGAGACAGAGAACCGGGTGCCAGAGAACCCAAAGCAACATAAAGCCAGTCTTCAGAACGGCCTCAACCCCAGCAAAGCGGAAGAAGGAACCGCAGACGAGTCCTCAGGCAACCGACAGGTCCTGGGACTTGCTGACGGCTTCGGGCCTTGGTGGGCAGGACCTGTGGCTCTCTTCCGCACGGGGGTGATGAGGCGTCTCTCCCTGCTGATGGCGGTGGTCTGGTTCCTCCTGGGGATCGTCTACCTGGGTCTCCCGCTCAGTGCCAACGCCTTCAGGTAGGATGGTGGTACTTCGTTTTGTTTTCATTCCACTCAACTTTTTTTTTTTTTTTTTTTTTTAACTATTATTTTAGGGTGTTAGTTTTGCAAAATTCAATAACGTTCTTGATTTCAGTGGTGTATATTACTCAATATATACGTTTAAAAGTCTAGAAAGATCTATGTATCAGAAGGCCTTCCTGCATAGGATACAAGGTCGTCTCTGACAGGATTTTAAGGGTGAAATTTAGTGGTAAACCCCTCCATATTACTGTGACTGTAGCATATACATCAACTACTGAAATGCCAGATAATATGGACCTATCTCTATGGACAATTGACTGGAACAAAGAGACAATGTAAATCACAAGAAGTGGCCTTTTTATGGAGGACTTCAACGAAAAGGTCGGGCAGGGTAAACGAGAGGAGTTTGGAATGAGTAAAGCAAGAGTTGATAAATCTGTAGAAAAAAAATATGATGATAACAAATACCTGGTTCCGCCATCATCCAAGGAGGCTAGGACGTTGGAGAGCTCTGAGGGTCAATTAGGGAATGTTGGTGAGTCCTTCGTGGAAATATCCTACATGACATCTCGCATCGAAAGCAAAATGTCAGCATTTTTGGTGTTTGGTTCGACGTCCTGGTTCGCCTTCTATAAGCGTGTTCCTGGGGATAGATTTTCATCTTACGTAAGACGAGGGCCTGGATATCGCTAAATATGGGGACCTTTCCACTGACCCTTCCTGTCCTATCCATTATGGGTCAGAATCACAGTGCTTGGAGTGCTATGTAGGCAGAATGATGGTTGGGTGGGTACCTTAAGGTCATGAAACAGTTCCACTGCACATTGTCCTAATTACTGGCGAGCACTGATTACTGCAGAGTTAGTAAAACTTGCTATATTCAATTTCTTAATAGATAGCCCTGAACACGCGTCCATACTTTACACTGGCAAGTCGAAATTAATTGAACTCATTTTTAAGGAAAATATTGAGTTTTTTATTTTATAATGATTGTCACTCTCCTTCCATGCAGCTCCCCGTTCCTATACTTGGCACTCATGGGTGCCGTGGAGGTGCCAGCCTACAGCGTCACCGCGCCGATCACGCAGCGCCTCGGGAGACGTCCTGTCATCAGCTTCTGCTTACTCAGTAGTAGCCTCCTGCTATTCAGCCTGCTGCTTCTCGAAATCTTCGACTTTAAGGAAGGTAGGACTACTTTCTCTTACACAGAATGAACTGATACCCATGTGTTATAAAGTTTGTCTTTAAGTATACCCATTTAAATTATGTTTCGGAAATTATAATAGTATGTGTGACATTGTCTACGACGCCCCTCACCCTGGCTTGCAGAATGGGTCAGTTTACTTCTGGTCCTCCTGAGCTTTCTACTGGTTTGCACGGCTTACCAGGTGAGGCCGCTAGTCTTGCTTTCTGTAATTTTGAAAATGGTGATGATTATGACAAGATGCAGTTACGAACACAACAAAATTAGAGATGATTAATATGATGTTATACATAGCAGAGCAGTGACGAACGATTATGATTAATGCTGATCAGTCGGTTGATGGAAAACTTCCTACAACTTTCTTTGAGATACTTTAAAGATGTCCTCAAATAACCTTATAATATTTCCTGAACCATAAACTCAACCATCATATGAATTTCAAACTCATCAACCTGGCCACTCATTAACCAGGTAAACTTCACCAAACTGACTTTAACCAGTAGCAAATCCTTAGGTAAACTTCGAATTCATGATACTTTCCATGAATTGACCAGGTGTACAACCTCATAGATTAGATATAATCTTAATTAACATGTAAACTTCACATTCTTTAAATTTTACCTTAATCAGGTAATAATCTTAATCATGAAGCTAGTAACGAATTGATCTAGTAAACTGCAGACTCATCAGACTGCTATGAACTGACCAGATCAACTTTAAACTCAGAAACTGACTACGATCTTAGTCAGCAGGTAAACTTCACACATATCAAATTGACCATGACCATAACCATCAGCAAAAACTTCAAACTCATCAAACTAACCATAGACAAACTAAGTAAAGATTATACTGATCATAACCGTATTAGTCAGTTCAAGTCACCAAACTTCTCATCAGCATCAAACTCATCAAACTGCTCATTGGCAACTGATTATCAAATACATCAGACTATATAACCTCTAGTGGCACGTCTGCTTTTGATTTTTTAGCTAAACTTCCCATACCCTAACCTTTTTTTTTTTTCTTTTCCTAACCGACTAGATTCGATGAAATTTCTTAGCTATATTTTTGGGGGATAACCCTCTCTGATTAAAACTAAGTACAAAAGAGTCTTTCGTGTCAGTCCATTAATTTCTATTTTTTCCAAGAATTTCAAGATTCGTCAGTCTTTAAGATCATTCTTTTTACTTTGACATTTGTTTCAGTACATTTTGACTGAAAACTCTTCATTAATAGGATAACTTCTGACCTTTTCTAGACCTAGTGGCCAGATTTGAAGCAAGGATCGATTTTTTTTTACCCCTAGTGACCAGCCTAGTAAACACATTGGAACATCTGTTTTAAAAGATCCAACAATTTCAGAGGGACTTTATAGTAATCAGACCATTAGATCAAACTGTATCCTAGTTTACATTTCCCTTGTCCCAGAAATTCGAATCCAAAATCAAACCTTTTCCTTCCTACTAGCTTAAAGTGATTATCTCATGGTATTATTATTTATTATTATTATTATTATCATTTTGTCTTATCTCTCTATAAACTTAAAAAAAGTGACATATTGGCATTTCAGGTGGTAGCAATCCATTAAGTGGTCTGCCTCATGGACATAAACTTCGCACTCATCAAAGTCATCAAAGTGATAGCAAGTCTGATTACCAGGTAAACCTCGTGCACGCACAAGAGATCCTGCCGACTACCATAAGGCCTTGGGGAACGGCCATGTGCACTCTGTCGGCCTACGTGGGCTTTTGCGTTCCTCCCTTCATCACAGACTACCTGGTGAGAGGAGAGGGAAAGAGGGAGGAGGAGGGAGAGGAAGGGAACAAAGAGGGTTGGGGAGAAGGAGGGAGGAGGAGGGAACAAAGAGGGTTGGGGAGGAGGAGGGAAGGAGGGAGGAGGGAAAGAAGGAAAGAAGGGCGCAAACAAACGACAAGGAGGGATAGCTTTTGTTAGTTTCGCAAGTTCCCAAAGAGGGTTGGGGAGGAGAGGGAGAGGAGGGAGGAGGAGGGAAGGAGGGAGGAGGAGGGAGAGGAAGGGAACAAAGAGGGTTGGGGAGGAGGAGGGAAAGAGGGAGGAGGAGGGAGAGGAAGGGAGCAAAGAGGGTTGGGGAGGAGAGGGAGAGGAGGGAAGGAGGGAGGAGGAGGGAAAGAGGGAGGAGGAGGGAGAGGAAGGGAGCAAAGAGGGTTGGGGAGGAGAGGGGAGAGGAGGGAGGAGGAGGAAGAGGAGGAATGTGGGTGGAGGAGAGGGGAAAGAAGGGGAGGAGGAGGAGAGGAAAGAGGTAGGGAGGAGGAAGGGAGCAAAAGAGGGTTGGTGAGGTGAGGGAGGAGGGAGGAAGGGGGGAAGGAAGAGGAAAGAGGAAGGGAGCGAAGGGAGCAAAGAGGGGAAGGAGGGAGGGAGCAAGAAGAGGGTTGGAGGAGGGGGATCCGAAGAGGAGGGAGGAGGAGGGGAGGAGGAGGGAGAGGAAGGGAACAAAGAGGGTTGGGGAGGAGGAGGGAAGGAGGGAGGAGGAGGGAGAGGAAGGGAGCAAAGAGGGTTGGGGAGGAGAGGGAGAGGAGGGAGGAGGAGGGAAGGAGGGAGGGGGGAAAAGAGGGGAAAGGGGGGGGGGAAAGGGGGAAAGGAGGAGAAAGGGGGAAAAATTGGGGGGAAGGGAAGGAGGGAGGAGGGGGAAAAAGGGGGAAAGGGAAAGGGAGGGAAAGGGGGGTTTGGGGGGGGGGGAAGGGGG
>NW_028234411.1:5464648-5469648 GCF_977035675.1 Penaeus japonicus
TAATTCTATTACCATAATTACGCAGGTCGTTTGGGTAACAGCAACTTTTCCTTTCGTAATGCTGTTTATTCTCCTGGTGCGCGGACTCACTCTCCCGGGAGCCATAGATGGAATCCACTACTACATCTACCCCGAGTTTAAGAGACTTTTAGAGTTGAAGGTAACTTAGATGACTACGGTAAAGTTGGAATATTAAATACTGCCCTTGTTGAATTGAATGAAACTCGTTGCATGCATCTTAGTAGCATATGTTTACATTACATGTGATGTTCACTCCAAAATATAAACAGAAAAGTTAATTTCATTGTCACATCATCTACTATGAACGTATTGGTCTCACTAGGTGTGGGCAGCAGCGGCCATACAGATCTTCTATTCCTTGGGCCCAGGATGGGGTTCTCTCATCTCCTTTGGGTCCTACAACAAGTTCCACAACCGGTGCACGAGAGATGCAGTGATTGTGCCCATCTTGAACTGCAGCGCCTCCATCCTTGCGGGGTTTGTCGTGTTCTCATTCCTCGGCTTCATGGCCAAGAGAGCTGGCGTCTCTGTGGGAGAAGTTGTTGACACTGGTAAGAAAGTCACATCCCGGTAACTAGAGCTTTGCTATCTATCCTACGTGGCTACAAATACATTCTTCCAGATTCTAACCGATATAAAGAGAGTGACAAGAACATCTGAGCAACAGGAGATTCTCCCTTGTCAGTTTAGTACAGTAGTTAGAATAAGGGAATAAACGATCATTTTCCTCAGGCCCGGCTTTGGTGTTTGTTGTCTATCCCGAGGCTTTGTCTCTGATGCCACTTGCTCCCCTGTGGTCCATCGTCTTCTTCCTGATGCTGTTCTCTGTGGGTGTAGACTCATGTGTAAGTTGTGTTGATGTGTTTTTTCACGTTACTCGACTCGGCACTACTCTTGAAACAGCATAGTGTCTTGAATGGATACTTGGATATCTTTGTTTCTTAAGTAATCAATTCAATTCTGTGTTCTTTCTTTCAGTTCACCTACTTAGAGACAATAGTATTATGCATCCTAGATGAATTTCCAAAACTGAGTGGTCGCAGGGGGTGGGTCACTCTCTTCGTCTGCCTCGTTTCCTTCATGATAACAATCCTCTTTCTGACGGATGTAAGTAGGGGAGAAATATATTGAATGTTTGAACGCACACACATACAATATATATATATATATATATATATATATATATATATATATATATATATATATATATATATATATGCATGTGTGTAGTTGTGTGAGAGAATATGTTCCTATGCAAACCTGTTTACGATCCCTGAAACAAATTCCCACAAAGGAAAGGCTTAAGTGCAACTTGATATATATATATATATATATATATATATATATATATATATATATATATATATATTCACATTGCCTTAAATACGTTACATTTTCATCTAGTTATGCTTATCCCTGCATTCCAGGGTGGGATGTACTGGATCACATTAGTCGACTGGTACTGTGCCTCGTTCACCGTCATCATCGTTTGCTTCTGCCAGATATGTATTTTTAGTTATATTTATGGTTAGTACAGCCCCTTGGTTCTATTGTTGGAAAGAGATGATTATTATCACTGTTGTCTTGTATTATGCATTTTGGAATTATCATTATTTTCAACATCATAATCGTTACTATTGCTTTGTACATTTTGACACCAATCATTATTATGTTATTCCTTTTAACATTAGTATTATCATCGTCATTACTCGCACCCATTTAACGCTTCTGTTCACTTGCGCATTTCGTTTTTTTTCTGAAGGTGCTGGTCGAATTATACAGGACTTCCAGCTGATGACTGGACTTCGAATTGGCTACGCGTGTTGGATCACTTGGCTGGTCGTTACTCCAGTTGTGCTTCTTGTAAGTGCTATAAAAGTAATTGGTCATTATCATGCTTGTGCTTCTTGTAACAGGTAGTCACCGCCCCCCCCCCTCCCCTCCCCTCGCCCACCCCCCTTCCATCCCCCGTTTATTTCGTTGTTAACTGCAAAAGGTAACTTACAGGTCGTCACTCTATCGTGTTCTTTGTAAATGCTTGAAGTAACAGGTCGTTGCCCCCTCCCCCCCTCGTGCTCTTCGTTAATGCAAACAGGTCGTCCCTCTTCTCATACTTATCGTGAATGCAACAAATAACAGTCGTCACCCCCCCCCCCCTACTTGTAACTGCAGAGAGTAAGTGATCGTCACCACTCCCAACCAAATGCAGGAAGCAAAAACATCTGGTTGCTACTCCCGCTGTGTTCCTTGTAAATCAGTTAAATTGAGTTACTGGTCGTCACTTCTCACATATTCCTTGTAAGTGAAAAGAATTTATCGGGTCGCCATTCCTCTCTTTCATCTTGTAAGAGCAAAAAGTTACTGAGCGCGGACTCCATTTCAAGCAGATTTGCGGATGGAGTTATACTCTATTCTAGTTGGAAGGCATAAACGTGTTAATAAAGATATAAAAAACGAAATACTAGATAGACAAAGCTAATCTATTGTTATTATTAAAATAATATATATTTTACTTGTCTTCTTATTTATACTGTAAAGAAAGATGGATGTTTGCTATTATTCATCTTATTATTTTCCCCATGACTTGTTTTTAACAATCATAAAATAACATCATAGATTATTTCTCGAAACGACTCGTAACATCACCCGAAATCTAACTCACTTAACCCAGAGAGCTCGTACATGTTAAATTTGTTAACAGTGCATCCTCGCAAACACTATCCTGAACAACTCGGGCGCCGGCTACCGAGGTCACTTGTTCCCGACCTGGGTTCAGAGCATCGGCTGGGTCATCGCCTCTACCTCTGCCCTGATGATCCCGGCCTACCTCCTCTATTACTTTTGCTGTCGGTCTACAGGCTCGCTCAGACAGGTAAAGATGTACACTTGGAACATAGGACTACAAAGTGTGTTGGGGTATATGCTACACGAGAAAAGAAATACGAAGTGTATCTGATAATATGCATCTAGAACAAGATTTTTTTTTTCTACCCTTGTTTGCATCTGTTATTTCTTTTCTTTATTTTTGTAATAATCCTTTATTTATATTCCGTCTTTTCAGCGTATCAAGTCCTGCCTGTCCCCCTCCCCCGCTTGGGGTCCCGCCCAAGAAAACCACCGGGAAGAGTGGATGCAATACCGCATCAAGAACCCGTTGCGCCACCGCCTCTTGCATCCCGACCTATGCGCTGTTGCAAAGGGCAATACCTCACCGGATAATGTGTTGCTGAATACCATCTAGATTGAAGTTTTGGTATCTTTATATATAGTCGAGATGACAAACATGACCACGTTCTGATTCACATGCACCTCCACGTTAATTATAAGTCAATTGCAATTACCAATCAAGTTTGGACAAGTCACCTCTTTGACTGATTGTTACATTCTATGTAGATTTCTATTAAAATATGATTGCCGTTCGGGAATATTATCACCAACACACACATGTGTATATATATATATATATATATATATATATATATATATATATATATAGAGAGAGAGAGAGAGAGAGAGAGAGAGAGAGAGAGAGAGAGAGAGAGAGAGAGAGAGAGAGAGAGAGAGAGAAAGAGAGAGAGAGAGAAAGAAAGAAAGAGAGGGAGAGAGAGAGAAAGAGAGAGAGAGTCTGTCTGACTGATTGAATAAGATCGAGAAATTCATACATTCCTTTTTATTCACCTAGAGTAAATTACATATCTTATAAGATGTTCCAGCTTGACATTAACCAATTCTCGAAAGAAATTTGAGATATTGACAAGTCATGACCATATTTTATTGGTACTGAATATTTATATCAAGAAGAAAAAAAAAAGAATAGTGTGATGGACGCTTTATTAATAACCTATTACTTTGGACCTTCCCACCCTTCGAAAATAATTATATTAATGTTATCAGTACTTGTTACATCATATAAGATAGTTGTCTGAAAATATTACAACTCTTACTAAGATTGCAAATGATAGTAATAATAGTAATAACAATAATGGTAATGAAGAAGTAAAAGGAAAATAAAAACATGACAAATAAAAAAAAAGGTGAAAATTGCAATCAATTTATTGATGATGATAAAAAATAAATAGATAAACGTAATCAAAGAAAAATCGCATTTCAATTCCAGTAATTTTGAAGTTATATATTGACCAGTGTTTAGAGTGTGAAAATAGTAATGAGAATGACACTATCACTTCCTGTATAATGAAAAGAATAAAGATATTTATAGGCTCGAGTATATAGTACACAATGAAATGTTTATGTTGAGGAAAAATATGAATTTATTGGGTTTCCATCATATGCCAAATGATAATAGTGATATCATCATTATATTGATGATTTTACTTTTAATGATAACAGTGATATATTGGTTTTAATCATGACGATAACAATGATAAAGATAACAGTAAAAGAGATGATAATAACAATGATAATGATAATTATAGTGAAATAACGATAATGATGGTGATGGTAATAATCATAATGATGACGATAATAATGATAATAATAAAGATGATAATATTGATGATAAGGATAGTAATAACACGACACTAATGATAATGATGATGGTAATGATAATGGTAATGATAATGATATTGATAGTAATAAGAATAATGGAAATATCTTACTTTTCTTTTTCTGTATGAAAAAGAAGAAAAAGGGATAGGAAGAAGGAAATAAAGAAGATAATAGAAAGATGACGAAGAGGAAGAGATGGAGGAAGAAGAGGAGAAGGAGGAGGAGGAGAGGTGTTAGAAGAAGAAAGGGAAAGAGATAAGAGAGAAAAAAAATAAAAAATGAGAAAATGGTGATGCAGAAAAAAGAGGGAGAAGGAGATGGAGAAAAGGAAGAAAACGGAGAAGAAATGATTGATAAAAGAGAAAAAAGGCGGAGAAAAGAAGGGGAGAAAGAGGAGAACATAGAAGGAGAAAAGAGAGAAAGGAAGAAAAAGGAGAAAAAAAAACACGAAGAGAAATATATCATTCGAA
>NW_028234411.1:5489648-5502148 GCF_977035675.1 Penaeus japonicus
TGTGTATGCTTTTTTTTTAAGCGTTTGTGTGGAAAAAAGTGTAATAATTATAACATCATACTATCTAGTTCATTATGTTTGCAGATGATAGAGGAATTAAGTAAGTAAGGCTGATTGTATAATTAAATGATAATTTGAAAAATTAGGTAAACAGTTCATGATAAAGGAAGTGGTATATGGTGGTTACTTATCACTTACTAAATTAAAACAAAATAACAGCTACACTCAAAGCCAGAACATTAACCACAAACAACAAATGTTTTCCGCAGTCTTAATGTTAGAAGATTGAGAAGTGTTCTATAGTTTTTAATGACTAAGTATGCTTATTAGTAATTATAGTGATCAGTGATGATGAAGAGAATATAAGTTAAAGGTGATGAAATATAATTGGTTATTTGATTTTGATGTGTAAAGTGTGACACTGTTATCTGATGGATTTTGGTGTCAACCTCCTTAAAGGGTTATTATGTACTAATCAGTTTGTAAAGATTTTTTTTTATAATTTTGAAGTGGTTATTGTGTTTATTTGCTTTTGTATTTTTTTTGTTTACATATATTTGTTGAAATCACTCTTGTATATAAATTTTTGTTTACATTTTGAAACAGATTATATCTGTGTAAAGGTATATTTTGAATATATAAATTTAGTAGTTAATCAATAATGATATAAACTTTTTATGAAGTAGAAATCACCTTTTCTTGAATAATAAGATACATGTGTCTCTTTGTCTATATATAATGGTGAATGTAAGATACAAAGCAGGTTTTGCAGAAAAAAATGATATTTGTTTCACATTTCACATGTAGTGCTTTTCATATTTGGTTGCTGCGTACCTTGTATGCACTGGTTTCACACATGAATAATGGTAAAGAAAATATTATGCCTCAAAGTAGATTATGACTATTTATTAATTTCTCCATTTGTGTGGCTCAATTAATTTTTTGTGAGGTTCAGTTAGGCTATAAGATTTGCTTACACAGGAATTTTATTAATGAAGTGTTCTTCTATAATATGAAAGGATTTGTTATTTCAATAACTAGTACCTTATTAAATGATGTGAACCATATTTGATCTTGTCAAGTAGTCACATAATTGATATCCCATGTTTAGAAAATAAAAGTCTTTAAGAAAAGTTGATACATTTATAAATCTGTAAATATGATTTAAAGGCTTCATGTTATTCATGTTATTTATAATGTTATCATCAAAGGCCTAGAAACTTCTGTTTCAAAGAGACTTCTACAAAAAAGTTGCATTAATGAGAGTTTTAAGAGCAATCTTTAAAAAAAAAAGTGTCATTACTTGTTTTTTCTTTTATTTCAGGAAGCTATCTAATATATAACCTAATGCTAATTGATATTTTACTGATATTGCTAATTATTTTAAACTACTAAATCATTTATCTGCAAAAATCACACCTTGTTAGAAAAATGAAAGCAAAAGGAATGAGAATGAATTTACCACCAAAATAGTGAAAGCTAACAAGTTCATCACCTTTCAGAAAACAAAACCACAATGACTGCTGTAGGGCAGCCACTGCTATGGCAGGGTGGAATGGGCGGGGTAACCCTCCGCCCCCAGCCTCGCCTGGATGTGAAGTGGCTCAAGTCAGACCTGCAGAGCCTCCTGCAACCAGACAACCTTCCCTCACTGTACAATCAGATGGTCAAAGATGGGGAGGTTGCAGGGCCACATGCTGAAGGCATCCTTAACTCTGTTGGGGTCACTGCCAGAAGAGGTGTGTATGGGACTGCTTTTGCTTTTGTTTTTGCTTTTCTCTAGAATGTTTTTGTTTTGTTTGAGATGATTGATTATACTGCAATGAGTGTGTCGGTAAGTGGTTTTGTTTGATGGTCCTGTCATTGGGATATTTAATTGTTTTATTTAGAAATTGATTATAGAAACCATGCAATTACTTTTTACCAAAGTTGATTACTTTAAAACAATATTTTGCAACTGGAAATAAAATCTGCATTTTATAATAACTTACTATCTGTATATTATATTTATGGTATAAATTATAGTACTGAATTTTTGTAAAATAAGTCTATAAGATAATCTAAAAATGTTGCAGG
The DNA here is from genome assembly GCF_977035675.1 of Penaeus japonicus. Taxonomy (NCBI): domain Eukaryota; kingdom Metazoa; phylum Arthropoda; class Malacostraca; order Decapoda; family Penaeidae; genus Penaeus; species Penaeus japonicus. Next base: position 5,491,725 of record NW_028234411.1, read on the forward strand.
GGAAAGTGGCCACTACTACTGTGGCATGAAGGTCTTGACCTGTCCTTGCTGTGATGGAATATGTGGGCCTCAGAGTGGCTGCAACTGTGGACCGTGCCAAAAGCTAGACCGTGAAGAGGCAGAAAGAGAACTTGAGAATGGTGAAGCCTATACCCCTCCTTCGCCCTCTCTTCTCGATGGGTGGACATGGGGGCCGCAACCAGAGTCCAGTGACCTGAAGAAGTGTTTAGATGTGCTTGTAAAAGAGCAGAGACTCATGTGCTTAGAGGCTGCTTCCACTACGCTCTCTGCCAGTCGTCTCCAACAGAGGTTTATGGTGGCACACAGGTGGGTGCACCTTTGATGATGCGACATAGAATTTTGATAAACTTTTAAAGGGATTTGTAATGAGTTTTAAGGTTAAAAGGTTAATTTGAAATTCAACTTGTAGTATCTTTTTACATACATAATACTTAGCATGATTTTGTATGATATAAGTTTTTATACATATATTCCTTTTTTCTTAGATATCTTGTTGCACTGAAAAGAGCCAGACCACCAGAAACAAAAGCTGGGGAAAGTGTTGGAAAGAAGAAAGTTCTTACAGCGAGTGTATGGGGAGAGAGCCGTGTGGGTAGAGGGGCTGGAGCTGAGCGAGCCACTCTGGGACTCGCAAGAGTTGGATCAAGAGCGGCATTGAATTTTGCATTTGCGTTCCTCAGACGAGCGTGGAGGTCAGGCGAGGATGCTGATCTTTGCACTGAATTGCTGCAGGTAATATTTCAGTTTGATTCTAGAAGACTTTCTGATATATTTTTATAGAAATCAAATAGAGTTCCTTAAAATTTGCCTGTTATCCTAGTGTATTATGAATTTATTGCAAGTTTTAGGCATTGGGTATCTTGTGTTTTAGAATATTTTGCCAAGAGCAGATGCTTTATCACAAGTGAAGAAATTAAAAAGAATGACATTGTCAAAAAATTGTGTACTAGTTTGTAAGGTTACTCAGCTTAAAGAAATAGAGCCTTGTTTGAGTTTATAATAGGCCTCATTGAGACATTTTAAAGAATATTTTTATGTTTAACTTTTTTGATAATCATATTGTTTTTCTTACACTTATCTTGGAAATGAACATATTTAGTGTGGGCTGTGTTAAGTAATTGAACGTTCTTTTGGTTTATATGATATTACATAGCAAAGATTACTTGCTTCATTATTGTTAATCTTTTATTCCTTTGTTTTCTAAACAGGAATCTCTTGAAGCTTTGGAAACGCTTCCAGAGGCCACACTGTTTGACGAATCCTCCGTATCATCGGTGTGGCTGGATGTGGTTGAGAGGTCACAGAAATTCCTCACTTCTGTTGTTCTGAGTCAGGTGTCAGGAGGAGGTAAGGGGCTGATAGATATCTTTTGTCTGAAGTCAAAAGCTGTGGTTCTGTGTGTGTTTTTTATTATATGTTTAGTCTCTTAGATGGGTTGTCTACCAAGTATGGAAGTAATGATTCAATATGTGTGACTGCTGTAGATTAATTTGAAAAGATATTTAGTTTTATAATTTCATTAGGAAGGTGTGAGATATTCCTTATGAATGGAAGTAAGAGTCAACATTGAGTCTTTTGCTTTTGTGATTTCTGAAATCCATTTGTTGATTCAGGAACTGGTGGAAGCAGCATGACTCGTGTGCCTCTTGGTGATCGGCACATGGCACTTTCCCTCTTGCTCCATTTGGCACTTCAGCGGGCCACTCTCTCCACCTTACTGACAGTGATCACTCTCCTGCTCCAGCTGTGGGATTCTGGAAGGAATCAGGTATGTTGCATAGAATTTGGAGGGAAAATGAATAATAAAGAGGATAATTACAATCAGTACGAAATAAATTTGCATTTTATATATATATATGTCAGATGCTTCAGTCACAATTATGATAGAATTTTTTATATATATACAAGTAACTACTTATAAGGGATGTTCATAAGTATTTATTTCTGTGGGAATGACTTTAGAACAATAGTATTGTTTTGTTCATTTTTGGAGTTGATTATACATTTTGACTAATAAAGCAGTAAAGTCTTAACACTGCCCTTGGTTTTATCTCTTACCTACTGACTATCTTTCATCTGAAATTCCAATCAACTGAACCAGGTGGACAATCGCGTCAGCAGCCACGGCACAAGCGCACCACTGCTTCCGGTGCTCCATCGCTTTGGTTCTATCCCCCTCCTCAAGTCACAGCCATCCTCATCTACATTGTGGGATGAAAATGCACCATTGGAGGTAAATACATCTTTTTAGTTGTGACTTATCCGTTTGAAATGAAACAAGTTAGCTGTTACCTTATCATAGTTTTTTTTATTGCTTCTAGTCATGGCTTTGCTAAGTTAATGAAGGGCCAATTAAGATGTATGATTTATTCTAACTTGCATCTAGGTAAGCCCAACTGAGTGTCTACTGCGTTACCTGGAGTTGCCAGAAGACGAGGAAGTAAGTGTAGACTTGGAACAAGCAGCAGTAATCCTCCTTTGTCACCTGGATCGCCTTGCTGCCCCACACACTCCACCTCTTCACAGCCCACATGGGAGACCTACACAGGGCCAAGAGGTAAATTGACATCTTATGGTGTATTTGATGACTTATATGCTTAGGAAATGCTACTGATATTTTGTTTCATTGTGTTTAGTTTTGTATATTGTAAAAAATTGATTTTATGTTTAAATTTTCAGGTCCTTTGTTGGGGTTGGTTGGCTTGGTCAGGTGTTTCCAGTCCATCAAGACCTTTGAATTACTGTGACTCACTGGCAGAGTTGGGAATAAAATCTATTGCATGTGCTGAGCGTTGCTTGCTCATCCTCACACAAAAGGGAACAATGTACTGCCTCTACTACAATTCAGAGACACAGTGTCCACAGCCAATTCCAGGCCAACCTGAAGATGAGGTGCTTAAGATTGCAACCCACCCAGATGGAAAACACTATCTGGCTCTCACTGCTAATGGCCAGGTGAGGAGTTTCTGCACGAGTTGTCTGTATGAGTTGATAGGATATCAGAGTTATTAAATTCATGTAGTATTTGTATATTTTTTAAAAAATGTTGTTCAGTATTCTTTTATAGTGATACTTGATTCACTGCTGTTTATGAAATACTGTTAAAGTGTGCAATTATTTAATTTTCCATTTTTCATTGTACTAGGTATACTCATGGGGAAATGGAGATGGTGGTCGCCTAGGTCATGGAGACAGTAGTTCAAGGGAAGAACCAACTTTGATTCAAGAACTTCAAGGAAAGACAGTGATTGGCATAGCTTGTGGTTCAACATACAGTGCTGCTATAACAGCTGAGGGTGAACTATACACTTGGGGTCGAGGCAACTACGGAAGACTGGGACATGGTTCTTCTGATGATCATAGTACTCCAACTCTTGTATCAGCATTAAAGGGTATGTTAAGATATAATTTAGATTCATATCTTTATGGATACATTTAATGATTATATTGTAGAATTCAGATTAACAAAATCATTGACTTATGCAAATTATAAGTGAGTTTGTAGATTTTAATTGGAGTTTTACTTGAGAAAGAGCACTATCTTAAAATGTACACCGATTTACAGGTGAACGTGTCCTTGACGTGGCCTGTGGAAGCGGTGATGCGCAAACAATAGCAGTGACAGATTCAGGTGTGGTGTATTCCTGGGGTGATGGAGACTATGGAAAGCTTGGGAGAGGTGGCTCAGATGGTTCAAAAGTTCCTAAGTTGGTGGATAAGTTACAGGTGAGTTGGAAATGCATTTTTGTTTTGAGTTTTCCCCCATTAGAGAAAAAGGGATTCTGCCTATCAAATTTAGAATTTCATTTTGTCATCCTAACAAATTTATCTATCAAGCAAACTGCATTAGAAGTTTGGTTTTAGATGGTAGTGAAATGTTAAATGGAATTTAGTACATGAATATATCAGCTTGCACCAAGAGTTCAAACTTACCCAAGTATATGTATTAAGGATGTATGTTTCATTGTTTAAAGGGACAAGAAATCTGCAGAGTATTTTGTGGAGCTCAGTTCTCTCTAGCACTAAGCAAAAATGGATCCCTGTTCACATGGGGCAAAGGTGACAACCATCGTCTTGGCCACAATAGTGAAGAACACATTCGGTATCCAAGGCAGGTCAAGGCTCTTGCAGGTGTGTTTTTTGATGTCCTGTGTACCTAGTGGATGAAGAGTTATGTATAATGTCCCAAATACGTCAGTCATAGCTCCAACTTTTCTGAATCTTACAAATAGATATATAACGTATATGATAAGAATTCACCATCATTGGATTAAGCAATATATACACATCCATTTATCTCCCTCACGTAACAGGCAAGAAGGTCCGTGAAGTTGCAGTAGGCTGTATGCACAGTGTGGTCCTCACTGAAGATGGAGAGGTGTACGTTTGGGGCCGTAATGATCAAGCACAACTGGGAGATTCTCCTCATGCTGCTCTGGCTGAACCAACGCTGATGTCACCATTGCATGGGAAGAGTATTATTGGCATTGCCTGTGGCCCATCTCAAGTTAGTAGCATCAGTGTTGGTGGATTTGGCGATAGGTTTAGGAATTTGTAGGATAAGCTTGTTTTAAGATTTTATGATTTTGAGTCTGAAATGATTTTGTAGGATCAACTGGTATATTTTTACATTTTCAGTTATACGTCAATCATTTATTTATTTATTTATTTTTTTGTTGCAGACCTTTGCTTGGAGTACAAAGATGTCATGGTCTGTTTCCACACGCACCCCATATGTGGTTGAAGTTTGTGAAGAAACTTTCACAAAGCTTAATGATCTGCTGGATCGTGTGGGAGAAGGCCTGGCAGATGATCACATTCCTTCACAAGAACAGGAGTGCATGGTGGTTGCTGGGCTCAATCTTCTTAGGCTACAGGTAATGGAATAGGAAGATTAAAGACAGAAATAGAGAGAAGAATAAAGAAGTAAAGATAAGAATAGGAATTGTTTGTGTGTGTATATTTATATACCTGTCTTTTTTTCAGTTACATGCTTCTGTGCAGAATCATACAGATGTAGATAGCGTGGGCTTGCATGTTGGGTCTTCACTCCTCAGCAGCCTGAAACAGAGAGTTGTCAATCTTGCAAGCAGCTCTGGAGTCCTTCCAACAATTCAGGTATGCTAAAGGAAATTATCTTTTTATTTCTTACTCTTGATAGAGAGAACAGTGATAATGAAATAGATTTGAAAATGTGTAAGATCATAGGCATCATCTGTAAGTTCTATATTCATTATATTTCACCATGTTTTGATATTTGCATATGTTTAGCTTTCATATTTTTTTATCCCATATTCTGGACATGTTGCCAATCTTAATTTGAGTTTTATTATAGGGAGCTGCACAAGCAACTCTTCAGACAGGCTGGTCCATCTTGTTACCGACAGCAGAAGAAAGAGCCAAAGCTCTATCGTCTCTTCTGCCAAGTACAGGTAAATCTCCAATACAAGTTTGGAATCATTTTCAAGTCGTAATTGCTGTTGGGTTAGAAAATAGCATTGTCATTGCATTGTAGGGTTCCTTTGTTCTGTTGACCAAGAAATATGTTTCTGGTCTGCAAGTAAATGATAGTATTGTATGTACACTTCTATTTCAGAGCTAGTCAAGGTTGATGTGATGCAATATAATTCTGTTCCAAAGGTCTTTTTATCAGTTTTTATTTCTTTGCACATATTTAAATTTTTATTATTCACAGGTTCAGATATCTCCAGCATGAGTTCAGGACGTCGATTCATGATAGATCTTCTCGTCTCAAGTCTTATGGCAGATGGAGGATTGGAAATGGCACTTGATGCTGCTATAAAGTGTAAGGATCTTCAAATGTGTACTTTGGAGATTATTAAATCATTATTTGATGAAAATGTTTTCTTTATATATTTTTTATCTAATAAGAATTTATCTTTGCAGTTGAAGTGCAGGAAGCTGAATGCACAGAAAAGAATAAAGTAACCCAGAGCCAGAGTGCCACCATAGGTAGTATTAACAGTGTTGGAGGAGCTAACATCAGTCCCAGAAAGAATGTTAGGGGAGGAGAAGGGGCTGCTGCTCGACGTTCCTTTGATAATTCCATGTCTGATGACCAATCTGCCACGTTGCCACTACTCCACCTAGTACGACAGCTTTTGAGAAACGCTTCAACACAAACACTAATGCGGTTACAGGTATAGTTCTCATTTTTTCCATTTTGAAAATGAGTTTTCTTAAACATCAGTTTTGTACAGAAGTTGAATAGGCTGTAAGAAATATTTCATGTGTCCACTGAATTAGATACTCATATCTTGGTTTTCTGTTTCAGGCAATAGCACCAGACAACATGTCTATGATCTCTTCTGCAGTCCTGATAGATGGCCATAATGAAAGAAGTGGCAGTATGATGAGTGCAGATGGAGTACAAGGAGATCTGTCCCCATCCATTCAACTGCTATTGAGGTTTCAGCGCCTGTTAGTCAGTCACTTGTTCCCAGTGGAAAGTAACATGAGCCCCAGACATGTTATGCAAGGCAAGTTGTTGTTCAACAGTGAAAAGAAGTGCATGTTTGTAATGTGTGTGTGATGTAAGATGGTTAGCTAGGCTTGATATCTTTTATTCCAATACTTATGTACATGAGGATGTAACTGTTTTTATTTTACTTTTGTGCTAATTATGTAAGATACTATTAAATTATATGTATAGAAAAGTTATATTAATTTTATACTTGTAGAATAATCATTTAAACAATACTGCAGAAAGTGAACTTGAGGGAGCAGGCTGGCTGTTAAGGAAATACTTATCATTGCTGGTGGGACACGTGTCAGACACTCTCTCCATCGCCACCTCCCTGGCTACCATCAATACACGTCTCACAGCCCTAACCTGCACCATCCTCCAGAGAGACATCACAGGTGAGGTTGCTGAAAAGTTTTTGATGACTTGAAGTACTATTATGATATACTTGTCTGTGAAATTTAGTACAAGTCAGACTACCTTTTTTCTGTCTCTAACTCCCTCGTCCTTTTCTTATTTCACTCAGGCCTGTTACTAAGTGAGCTGTTTGTGTCACTCCTCGTGGTGTCGGTTCATAACCCCAATGTGGTCCTTTCGTGTGACCTTATCTCACCCTTGCTGAGCCTGCTGGAGCCCCTGGATAGGTTCAATCAGCTGGCACCTGGGGCTGACAGGGAGGACACGGAAGACATGGCTTGGCCTGGGATCATCGGTTCGTTGATTTTGTCATTTTTTGGAATATTTCTTTTTCTTTTTTTTCCTTTAATTTGTGTGAAGATATTTGGTGGAACTGAAGAACTGTAGAGAAAAGAAATGGTTATTCATGACTGATTTAGGTTGTGATTCATTGATTTTTTAAAAATAATAACTTGGATTTTTAAACATTCCCCAGTAAATGCATCAAAGCAGACAGAAGAAGTACCAGTTATTCGTAAGGCAGATCTAGAAAATCACAACAAAGATGGAGGGTTATGGATAGTGGTGAATGGAAAAGTGTATGATGTCCAGGATTTCAGGTATGGTATTGAGTTATTCAATATACTCTTATTATACAATTATAAAGTTTTGTTGTTTAGCTGTCTTTTTGTTTTTTTAGGTCAAAATGTGCGTTTTTTCTAGTTAAGAGAATGGGTTTGATAAAAAAATATTAGATTTGATTCACAAATTGGAGAGGATAAATGAAGTACTTATTTCATTTCATATGGAAAATTACCTGGAATGGGAAATCAGAGCATATTTTATGTGAAGCCACATAACAACAAGGAAAGATATTGTCCCAATTTTCCACATTCATAACTATTTTGGTTTACGATGATGTTGTTATATTCCAACTTATGTCTGCAGATCGACCGCTCCCTGTGGTAGTGACATACTTCAGTACTATGCAGGACAAGATGCTACACAGGTGTGGGAAATGGCTAACCACTCGGCTCGAGCCAAGGATATGATGGCCAGTTATTTTGTGGGGAACTACATGGACCCAGAACAAGAAGTTGTACAGGTGAGTTGGTTGTGTGAATACCAGTTTGTTGAAGATGAATTTGAACTTAAGTCTATCTATCTATCTTTTAATATTTCTGTTATTATAAAGGTATCTATACAGATTTCCCTCGAGACAAAATACTGGTATTTTTATGGATGATTGCTTATCTATGCAGGTACTTGATGCAAGCACACTGTCTTCACCACTGGTAGACACAGAGAGGGCTCTTGCCATGCTCATAGGAGTTTATGCAAGTTGCCAGGCTCGAGGCCAGCCTGTAACTCCAAGAGAATTGGATCATGAGAAGTGGATTTCAGCAGAGTTCATGAGAGCTGGGTGTCAGGTAAAGTGTTATTTGACTTTTGGAATATCTAAATGAAGAATATGTAGTAAGTTGTGTGTTGAACTTTTGTGTTTTGTACACTATTTTAGGTGATATGTCATTAAGATTATTATTCCTATTCATTCTTTCAAGTAAGATATGACAATTTATCAAACAAAAGAGAATGATAGCATATAGATTAAGATGGTAGACTAACCCATTTTGCATAAAAAAAAGGTGTATTGAAAGATGAGAATGAAGTTTCGAAATCAAGGAGGATTTCAAAACTTTTGAATCATCTTTTAGTAAACCTTTTTTTTTTTTCTACCATTGTATTGACACAGTGTTTTGTTATTTTTTTAATGAAATTTTTATATTTGTAACATTTTTACACATTTTTTTGTATGAATACAAAAAATAACCACTAAACTGCCAACAGTGTTTAGGAAGTAATTGCACAAACTCATAGAATTCATCTCTAACTTTTGTCTCACAGACCGTTCAGCCACCTGACCCCTATGACGAAGAGAAAGGGGAAGCTCGAACTGGTTCATCGGCTACAACTCCGGGCTCTGTGACAACACCAGGAGATGTCAGACTTCCTCGTCCAGCAGACCCCTTGGCACATAAGAAGTCAAGGCCACAGGGACCAACCTCTGGGCCCCAGGTTGAAATTGACTCTTATTTCTCAAATATGGCCGATTATTTCCTCTCTGCCTTAATGGAAGGGAAGACACAGGTGAGTTGGGGATGTTAATTTTTATATTGAATTTGAATTATGCATCACAAGGTTAGGTTGTCTCATATTTCAATGGTTCAGATTGTTTTTTGAAAAGGTAATCCCAATTTCCTCTTGTGAACAGTAACAAATCGACCTTACTTCCAGGATCCATACGTTCAGATGTTCCTCTCAATTTGTGATCGAGAGATTCGGCAAAGTGGACGACATTCCTTGCACACAAATTTTTCCCTCGATCATCCCATTGAGGAGGTTGGCCGCCTTGTGTCTGCCACACTTCTCCGGCACACACACCTCACTGCCCAGCTTATTGAAGTGATTGAGCAAGGTGAGGCAGATTTTATAGCAAGAATGTGATTGTGTGTCTCCTTGTATGAATGGTGTGTGGTTTGATTTATTTAAGGGAGAGGTCACTTAACCCATTCCTGACGGGCCCGGCGATAAGTGGAAACCCCCTACACTGGGCCTATGCAATATTGCATCGGGAACGTCACACTGGTGTGTCGCCCCGTCATCGGGCATTTAACTGTGTCACACGGGTGTGACGCACCATCATCATAACCCATATATATATCATAACATATATTCATTATATATTATGTGATATATGTATAAATAGTTGTATACACATACACATAAACATGGTAATTTTTCCAGGCTTAGCCTTGAGTGCTGAGGATAGTCATGGTTGGGAAGCAACTCTTGACTTACCTAGAGGTTTGCAAGAAGTGATTCGGCATGTCCACAACACCAAGTGGCTCCTGATCAGGCGCAGGCAGGAGCTGACACGCTCTTATAAAGAAGTGTGCGCTCCTGTTATGGAAAGATGCAGGTAATGTTCAGTTATGAGAAGGTATTGTTAAAGCAACAATTATTTTAATAGAAATAAGTGTTGTCTTTACAGAAACCATGAATTATTATTGAAATGGATTTGGACTGAATAACTTTTGCTGTTGTCACCAGATCATTATAAAATAAAGTTGTAGTGGAGTCATGGGTATAAGTCATAAATTACAAAGAAGGGAAGGTTATGCCCATAATCATTTGTTTTCCTTCTCTTCCCTTTGTTGTAGAGTACAGTATATAATTATCCTAGAATATTGATAGAGGATAAAAGCAGTGTTTTAGAAATTTCAGGGATTGCAAAAAGTTGAAATGACAAAAAAAAAAATTAGTCAGGGTCATCTTTCTTGATCAGTTAAAATTTATAGCAGATAAAACCGTTCTTCTGTAGGTTTGTTTTCTATGAAGTTCGCCCTGCTAGTTGTGGAGATGTTGAAGCGCTGGAAAAGTTTGCCGTACGAGGGATCTCAAGGTGGAGAAAAGCAACACAGCTGCTTCGTTTGCGTTCTAATGACACCACTGCCACCAGCCA
>NW_028234411.1:5509648-5512148 GCF_977035675.1 Penaeus japonicus
TATACAAGAAATTTCCACGTGTCAACACCATTGTCATTGTCTCCAACTCTCCTAAGAATACAGCAGGTTGGAATGTGATACAGAGCTTTGTAATGCAATCTCTAATCCTATATGCTATTACCTGAATTATAAACCATTGGCACATTGTCAGAAAAGGCTAATATCAACAGAGATAGACCCCTAGGGAAATAAGACCCATTTATCCACAGATTCGCATGCTGGTGATAAGAGGTTGTCGAGCTCTTCTCACCCATCAGTCTCTCTTACGGCTGGTCCTCCTGCAGCCTACTAATGATATCAGCACCTCCACCAACAACCTAGATGCAGGAGAAGATACCAGTCAAGGCGCAGAGGTTTGTGGCTGACTGTTCTGGTTTTGTTTGTGAATATGTGGTTGACTGTTTGTGAGTGTTATGGTATACTATAGGAGAACCAAGGTACAGGAGTGAATTATAACTGAAAGAGATAATTATGGCACCTATACATCATGTTTATGTACCATTTTTAATACCAGGTAACAAGAACTTCATTTTACTTTATCAATGTTATTGTGTGAGCCATTATTGTAGGGTTCAAAAAACTATTCTTTACCTTTGCATTTTTTCCTGTTTAGATCAGAAGAAAGGGAAATTGGAAATTGGAAAGGAACACCCATTGGATGTCAGGGAATGTTGGTTTGGATTTTATTTTTTATTTCTTGGATTTTTGTTTAATTTTTTCTATTTACAAAACACTGATATAATGGAAACGATGATTGAGAAGTAGAATTGATTCTGTCAGATTGAAGTCCATAAGTATATGTAAAGAGTATCTGTAAAATAATAGATTGAAATTGACAGAGGAGAAATTTATAAGAGAAGTAATAAAATGTATGACAATGAACCAACTCCAAATCCCTTTGACAAAAAAAACAAAAAAAAAAAAAGAATGAAGCATTTGTTTAACATCTACAATTATCTGTATGATATGCTAGATACTGCCATAAAAGTGAAGAAAACAAAGGAAAAAGAGATATCAATGGGATTAGATGAGAAACAGCCACTGGAATAGAGGCTATGGTACTTTAGTACTGGTTAGAAGTGGCTCTTGACAGAGTACAACAGTCATTTGCGAGAAAAAGCAGAATTCCATGTGATGAAAGAAAGGTTAACTACCTTTGTTGGATGACTCACATGGAGGTAGGCCTTTCAGATGAGTGTCAGTGTTATTGTAAAGTATGATTACTGCCTCTGTATAGAATGTGGCACTTGGAGAAGGTGACCCAACAACAACATCAGTGGACTTGTTCTCACCATGGGACTTCATGGAAGTTAGTAGCAGCGACTCCTCTGAAAACTCCTTCCAGTGGCACATAAGGAGGCCATGGGTATGTCCTGCAACACAGTCCTAAAAGCAACATCAGGAATGTTTTGAGCTGTGCCACTGATGACCTAGACTTCCTTCGTGCTTTTTGGATGAAATTTGAGATTATTAATGTCTATCTACAGATGTCTCCCAATATCATTGAGGATCCTCCATCTAAAAAACTTCTTGGGATGTCAATGAAATGTGTACCGCCTGTAATAAGCAAGGTCTTCAAGGACTCTCTGAAAGCTATTTTCGTCTTCAATGATAGATAAGCCAAATTTATCCCAGCTCTGCATTAATGCATAACTGCTTGAAGTGCACAATGGCTGAATGATTGATGTGGAAGTGAGGAACTTCTACTGTTTGAATCAATGCATTAGATGTTGTAATCTGATGTGATCATAAAAGTCAGTCATGAAATTTCCTACACTATGCTTATAGCGTCTGTCTGTTGAATGCATGTTAAACAATCTCTAGGTTATCTTAATCTTTATAGCCTCCATGATGTAGAAATGAGGAACAGACAAGATTGCTTTGATTGCAGGTCTTTTGTAAATAATATTCTGTAAATATTATTTTCATTCATTTGGAAAGCCATGGAAGTATCATGAAAAATACGAGAGGGTTCATTGTGAAGCGCTTCATAAAAAATACAAAGGCAGAAAATACTTCCGTACTTTATCCAGTACAGAGATGTGTTTGTATGGAATGAAGGCTTTATTAGCATATCTTGGCAGTTGCAAGTGCCTGTCTGTGTGAGCTTGGTGCCTAGCTTCAGCCTAAGCAGTATAGGGTATATAATTGTATTTTTCTGTATTACAGACAGATTGCAGAAAATTATATGTATAATAGAGAGAGAAAAAGATATATGTATATGCTGTATATTGTTAGAAATAATAATTTTTGTTTTTAATCTTTATATAACATATAATTTTACTACGTTCAAAACAAGTGACTTGCATTAATCCATTGACACTAGGTATGTTCTCAAGGCAACTATTCCGCTGTCTAGGGTTCATTTGCAGGGAGCATTCGCCTGTCCCAGATTGTTCTCTGAGAGTGTGACCTTGCTAGCAATATTGTTGCTCTAAACCTTATGCTTGAATGTGTAATACATGATATGCGTGTTTATCCCCTTTCTTAGCTTTAGGAA
>NW_028234411.1:5517148-5527148 GCF_977035675.1 Penaeus japonicus
TCCTTATGGTTTGCGTGATTGCGTCTAAAGTGTAGTCATGTGTAGAAAGTAGTGCTATGTTCAGAGGATGTATATCAGTCGAAAAAGATGTTACAGCACTGTTTTTTTAGTGTTATTCTATTGAACTTTTTCCATATTCTTTACTCCTATGTTGTAATACCAATGGGAAGTGGAAGCATTCTTCTAGTGAGGTAACAAACATAGTTTTTTTTTTCAATTTTTTTTTCTTCCTAAAAGAAAAGAAAGAGAATATGAACAACCATACATGTGCATACAAGTGAATGCAAGTAACAGCAATGTTTTTTCAAGTGTCATTTTCTTTTAGTGGGGCAACAAAAAGATGTTATATAATTTTTTTTTTTTTTTTTTTTTTTTTTCCTCGGCCAATTACTATTGATTTTACGATAGTCTTTCGACTCAGATCATCATATTCAACAAATCAGAAACAGAAATCACCATGCCGTACTCAAGATTACGTATGTACCTTTGACGTCATTCATATTACGTTATATCCCATTTTCTACTATTTAGAAGGATAAACTAAAGTAGCTAAGACAAATCAAGTATGAAAATCGAATTGTACTAAGAATAATCTATCATTCTAATGCGGACGTTTCAGCACGTCGCTACTGGCCTCCCGGCGCGCGGGCCGAAAATGTAGCACGTGCCAGGACGTCACCCGGGTCCGGGGCTTTTTTCGACCACGTGTCAGCACGTCAACCGGCGCGAATGGGTTAACAATAATTGTTCATTTTACTAAAGATCTTTTTATATTGAATTTACAAGAATTGACCAAATTTCATTCCCTTTAACCTAGGGAGTCCAGCTGTGTATGCAGGACCCCCAGGCAGAGGACGTTTCCGCAAGAAAGAAGGAATCCTGGGAGGAGCAGATGGGACAATTGAGGACTGGTACCGATGTGTTCGAAACCTCAGTGTGTCTTCCAGAGAAAATTGGGCTCATCGACTTATCGATGGAACTGGGAGCTACTGGCAAAGCTGTGGACAGGAGGGCAAGGTGAATTGAAGGCAATTGTCTGTGTATTATTCAAAGGGAAAATGGAAGAAAAACAGCTTGTAGCATTATGATTTTTGTAATAATCGTGGTTGCCATTTACTTTTTTATCCATAACAAAGAGTTTTTTATTAATTTTTATCAATTTTCTTGTCTTGTGAAGCATTGGATTCATCTGGAGATGCAGCCCAACATTGGTATAGAGTGGTTGCGTATGTTAGTGGACCCAGCAGATAGCTCATACATGCCTACATTGGTTGTGATCAGCGGTGGGGACTCCCTTGCGAAGATGCGAGAGTTAGCGACTATCAGAATAACCCCCTCAGACACTTGGGTTACCCTCCTTAGAAATGTGAAGGAAGTAAGTGTGGTAGTGTGTATATATGTTATGTAGTTGTTCTGCATTAGATGCTTTGAATTTGCATTAAGCTGAAAGAATATGACTCAAGCTTCTTTTTTCTTATGATTGATTACAAACCAGTATTTTTAATAACTAGCTGTGAATATTGCTCAAGTTTGGGATATTAATGAACCGATCTTTTTTTCATTCCAGTACATGAAATATATTGAGATTGGCATCAAGCAGTGCAAGAGCGGAGGCATTGATTGTCGTGTACATGGTCTAGCAATCATGGGAAAATTAGTAGATGAATTTGGTGACCCTGCCTCATCAGTATCTTTCCTTGCTTCTGACAATGAAGATGTGGAGGTATACATACAAAGTTTTGTATTGTTGATATTTTTGTTTGAATTATTTTTACTGTAACTTTTTTTTTTTCAATTCAATAATTACAGCATGTAGCATTTGCTGTACCCTAGGGAGAATACTACATGCAGCATTTGATTGAGGGACTCTAGATTGATATATGAAACTCCTCATACATTGAATAGCACTGAAATTATATTCTAGAACTTATTCATTGCACACCATGAGGATTGCCACCTTTCTTAATGAATAAATTCTTGAGTTCATGAAAACTAGTTTCCCCAATTAATTTTTTTTATCCAATTTAGGATGAGATTACCGAGATGACAAGAAAGAGCCTGACATCAACTATATGCTTCGACGGTGAGCCGAAAGTCCTAGTATGGGGGCTCAACGACAAGGATCAGCTGGGTGGACTCAAAGGATCAAAAGTCAAGATGCCAGTCCTCTCAGAGACACTTAGTAGCCTCCACCCAGTCCATGTTGCTGGGGGATCAAAGTCTCTCTTTGTGGTGTCGCAAGAAGGGAAGGTAAGAGTTCTAGATGAAATTTTATTACAGACATTGCAGATTAGATTGTATGGTGTGGATTTTCTGTTTTCTTTTCATTGTCCTTAATTTTTTTTCTCTCCTTTTTTCCTCATTTTATTTTAGAAGTGTATACTATTATTCTCTTGTATTAAACAGGTATATGCATGTGGAGAAGGGACAGGTGGAAGGCTTGGCCTCGGTCACTGTAACAACATCACAGTCCCTCGCCAGATAACAGCACTGAGTCAGTATGTGGTTAAGAAAGTGGCTGTCCATTCAGGTGGTCGCCATGCTATGGCACTCACAGTGGATGGGAAGGTTAGTGATTTCCCTGGTGGAGACTGCTATTTTTTTGATGATTTGTTATCAGTTTCTTTGTAGGTTTTATTAGAGAATTTTTTATGTATTGTACTGATAGTTCGTTTGAAAAAAAGGTTGTAAAACAAATGAACAATATTTTGATTTTTTACCTATCCATTTTATAGGATTTTCTTATTTTTTATTTTTCTCAAGTTGACTGACAGTAGGCACCTAGAAGAGATAGTACAAAATACATGTAGTAAAATGTTATTTTTGGTACTAAAAGCTTCATTTATGTGACAGATATTCTCATGGGGAGAAGGTGAAGATGGAAAACTAGGTCATGGAAATCGCACTAGCTATGACAAGCCAAAACTCATCGAGTCTCTAAAGTCAAAGCGCATAAGAGACATAGCCTGTGGAAGCTCCCACTCGGCAGCCATCACATCAAGTGGAGAGCTCTATTGCTGGGGCCTCGGAGAGTATGGTCGACTTGGGCTCGGTGACACAACCACACAGCTGAAGCCTAAGCTGGTGAAGGCTCTTCATGGACAAAGAGTAGTGCAGGTAAACAATTTTTATTCTTTTGATTTTTTTGTGTGTAAGTTGTGTATGGAGATGGTTAGGTGTTCGGTTTTGAAATTATTAAGGTGGACACTAGTAAATAAAGAACTACATGTATCATGTGAATGTTACAATGATATAAAGATATTTGGGGGGGGGGGGAGGTTGTCTCAAATATCTATAAACTATTACATATATGTATTTGTCTTTCCTTTTTCCCAGGTGGCATGTGGAAGTCGTGATGCTCAGACACTTGCCCTGACATCAGAAGGAATGGTCTATTCCTGGGGCGATGGAGATTTTGGGAAGTTAGGACGTGGAGGATCAGAAGGCTGTTCCTTGCCACAAAACATAGAGCGTCTTAATGGTCTCGGAGTCTGCCAGATAGAATGTGGAGCTCAGTTCTCACTAGTTCTCACAAAATCAGGACAGGTGTGTACATTAGCAGATTGTAGATTATACTTGTCCTGTTGTTGTAATATTTGTTTAAGAATTATGGTTTGTGTTGATATGTTAACCTTTACATTATATTCATCTATTAACAATATTTTCTGAATTGCCTCTTTGTAGGTTTGGACATGGGGCAAAGGAGACTACTTCAGGCTGGGTCATGGCACAGACCAGCATGTGCGTAGACCGACCATGGTGGAAGGTTTACGAGGCAAGAAAGTGGTACACGTTGCAGTTGGAGCTTTGCATTGCCTAGCTGTGACAGAAGCTGGACAGGTTAGCTAAAAGCTTATATTTAATGATGTTAGTAATGATACACTATAAGATAAGGAAAATTTCTTTATTTTTTTCCTATTTTGTAGCATATAATCAACAGTATTAGATATATGGATAAAACATTTTTTTTCAAAATAGATTGAGCAAGTCTTATAAGATCATTATATGAATGTTTTAGATTATATTTCAGAAAACTCATAGATCTAGGATTGAGACTGAGGATTTATTCCAGGTGTATGCATGGGGTGATAATGACCATGGCCAGCAAGGTAATGGAACAACTATAGTGAACCGAAGGCCAGCACTTGTCTGTGGTCTGGAGGGCGTAAGGGTTGCTCGTGTCGCATGTGGATCTTCTCACAGTGTTGCCTGGACTGCCCCTGACCCCCCTCTGCCAGCAGCAACAGAACCAGTCATGTTCACTACAACAAAGGACCCCTTAGGAGCTCATGCACTTGGTACGATTAGTTCCTGAGTTTTTAATCTTGTTATATTATAACTAAAGGTGGTTACGCTGTTAGGTTTATGGGATTTGGATTATGGTTTTTCTTTCTTCTTTCAATTACAAGCAATGTATTTTTTTATCTTTTTCTTAACAGGAGTCATAGAGCCTCTTGGAGGAGATGCCATTGCGAATAGCAATGCTCCAGCCAATAGTGGAGGTTCACCTATCAATCCATCATTGTCACGGGTGGTACTGACCTTAGAGTCGTCTGCGGCCAGACAAGCAGCTCTGCAACACATATTAAATGCACTGCAGGTCATGTATGCACGGGATTGTGTTATTGCAGCCTTAGACTCCACAGCTACAGCCTTGTCTCATACAAAGGAGGAATTACATGGTTAGTTATACAAAAAATCCTTTAATAGTTTGTGAATAAGAGATACTGAATAACTCTTCATTGAGGAACTTGTAGAAGTTAGGTAATGCCTTATGATGAATATGATTTCAAGTTTGTAATCAGAGAAAAAGTATAATTGATGTGATGATTTAATACTGTATGACACTGGATATTTTTTATGGAAAATAAAATGCAGTAGTTATGATACAAATATTTTGTCTACTTAAATTAGGCATAGCTGCAAATCAGCATGTTTGATGGATTTATGTAAACGAAATATCACCCATATCCCCCAGTTTGTGAAGTGGTAACGAAAATCAGTGGACTCCAGACCCCAGAGTCAATGACAGATGCCATAGCAGAGACCTCGTCTTCACTCTCCAGTCCCAACGGAGGTGAAATAGCAGAAGGTGGTGGAGAGGCACCGGCTTCTGCCCTGGATGCTGCTGCTGTGCCTGCAGCTCTGGTGAGATATTTATATCATGTATGGATTATGTAAGATAAGATTGGTTAATGTTTGTGTTCAGTTAACTTTTTTATATAGTGAGTGCACTTAATCCAATCCCGGCGGGCCTGGCGAGAACTGGCAACCCCCTACGCTGGGCCTTAACCCTCTCTGGACGGGTGGTACAGTACTGTACCACGCATTCAAAAGCCCAGTGGCCGGGCGGCACAGTATTGTGCCAGCCATTCAATTGATTTAGGCCTAATAATTCGAATGCCCCGGCATTGGGACATTCAAGGCTGGAATGCCCCCGTCGTAAGTGGGTTAATAATATCAACTTGGGGACGTCACACTGGTGTGTCACCTCATCATCAGGCACGACGGTGTGTCACACAGGTGTGACACACCATCATCATTGGGTTAAGGATGATTATGAATAAAATGTTGGATACAGTTTTTATTTGTAGTAAAGGATGGCATTGACAAAATAAAAAAAGTACTAAAATGGGAAGTCATGACAGTTTTTCCATATATTGCAGGACTTGAATAGAGATGAAAGATTTCTGTTTCTGAATATGCATTTCCTTAATCAGAGTTGTGGAACCAGTCCTGATAGTGAGGAGAGTGTCTTGCTACAGCTGGCCTCTGTGCCTTCCACTGGGTCCTTATCCTCAAGAGCCTCCAGACTTTCTCACTCGGCCATGAGTATTCTTGCAGCCACCCTGACAACTAAGGCTGATGTTGTAAGTTGATGTTTCTGATAATTGTGACCTCACATGCTGTTATGTGATGAGTTTTTTTTTTGTTGAGTAGGATGCAAATACTGTAGATATATAACTACAATTAGAAATAGTATCCAGAGATTTTTTCTTTTTCTTATTTGTTGTTAGAAATTTATATTATTTTCAGGTTTCCAAGCTGTCATTATCCCTTGTCATTATTACTTATTTGGTGCCATAAGAAATCATGGATGAAAAATGTTTCTTCCAATTTCCCAGGTTTCCGAGGAAGCTGAACTTCCCGAAGATGATGTCATATGTAATGGATTAGATGAGTTTACAAGGAAGTTGACTGAAGATGATGCACGAGTTCTTGTTGACCTTCTAAAGCTAGCAGTGGCAGGTCGAGCCGGACCACAAGCCTCTCCTGCTATCACCAGAGTGCTTATAGGTAAATGATTCTCAAGTTGTGTATTTTTTTATGAGGAACTTAGGTTGTTGGTGTTTCTCTGTATAAGTCCATCACTCCTCTACCCCTATAATGGATGTGTAAAACTGTTTATTATGATCAGTTTCTTTGGTGCTTTCTTGTAGAGTTAGTTATAGAAGGATGGTTTAACGGTGAACAATATAAAGATCAAGGTTATGGAGAAAGTATATGTAGGGAAGGAGCTGAATAAAGTTTTATTTTGATGTTAGTCCTGATTTCTATGGAACACAAAGTATACGGTATTATTAGGAGGGAAAAATAGCTAGAACTTTTCTATGTTGATTAAACAGTGACATATGATTAATAGCAATTTAATAAAAAGTTTTTTTTCTGTTGTGTATTAGAGATGTAATTGCTGAATAGCATTTAAATGATAATTCTATTATTCATTTGTTCTTCAATATTGATAACACATCTTTGTAATTCTTTCATAGGATTGGCCAAAGAGAGTTCTACAGTTGCTGGTATGCTGACAGAGCTTTGTGTGACAGAACTAGAAGATGCGGCAACAGATACCGAGGCCATGCGCTCTGTGCCTCAACCAGTGGTGCAGGAGAGCTCCCATCCTTACACTGATGATGTCACACTTACTGGCGTTGTTAAGATACCTGGTTGGTATTTCTCTTTGGTGATGAAAAACTGAATTAACTTTTAGAATAAGTGACTGAGTAAGTGATGAGTGAGGGTGTGCATGCATGTGTGTGTGCAAAGCTGTGAACCTGCAGTTTTACTTCATATATTTATGCAATTTTTCAGGTGCTGAAGCCCTTAGAGTTGAATTTGATCGACAGTGTTCTACTGAGAGAAAGCATGATCCCTTGACTATAATGGATGGATCAGGAAAAGTCATCTGTACACGCTCAGGAAGAGAGTGGTCTGACTGGTCAACAGAAGTGAGAATTGCAGGTACTGTATTTATACGTTCTTTTCTTTTAAAACTCAACTGAAATTTAAGAGACTGAATTACTGAAAAACACTAAAACAGGTGTGGTCATCAGTCTTTTTTTTCAATGATGTATCTAATTGGTCTTCAGTGAATGTTTTGATCCTGGAATCTATATGTGGTCTTGTTCTTCCAGTTAATGCAAGCCTTTGTCATACATACTTTGAAGAGGTCTTACTTCCATAGACTTAAAGATACTTATGACTTTAACTTTTACAGAAGCAGTTCTTGCAGTTAGGTTCTGATTCAGAAATGTTGTAAATAGTCACTTCTATTTTCTCTTATTCAATCTATACAAAAAAAAAGAGTCGCATTTCTGAAATCTATTTAACACAAGCTACATTATTGTGCTCAAAAACATTACATTCATTTCCAAATTTCCTATGGAATATTGGTACAGGCTGCCCATAATGTCTTTAACTGAACATGACTAAGACTTGTACTCAGTCTTTTATGGGGCAATATTGAACTCTTTTATGATTAGAATGCCATTATCCACATGTCATAAAATCCTATCTTTAACCAGGTGATGAATTAAGATGGAAGTTCACTAGTGATGGCTCTGTCAATGGCTGGGGATGGAGGTTCACGGTGTTCCCACTCATGCCTTGCGCTGCACCACGAGACCTGCACAGTGACCGCCGCCTCCTGTCACGACCTTTGGTGGATCTGCCCATGTGCTTGTTAGACTCTCTGCTCTCACTGTGTACACAGAGTGTTATCCTGTCAAGATTAGCTGCTTCCCTTGCTATGTGTGCACAGTTGTCATCTTTAGGTAAGTTGTTGCTGGTGATTTTTTAAACAGTGCATGATATGCAAGATTTTTGTTTGTAAAAGGAAAAAGAGATATGCAATATTCTTTTTGATTCCTTTGCCATCATTCATCATTAATTGTCCTTTTTGGTTTATAGCTCCCAGCCAGCGGATGTGGGCTCTCAAAACCCTCCGTAAAATTGTGACAACAGATATTGGATCAGGGCTCAACATCAAGGCTTTGTTGTCTGCATCCTACTCATCCAGCTCTACACCTGCCCCATCTCGGCCTATATCTCCAGTGCCACAAGCAATAATATCCCAAAGTTTGCCTGCACCACAGTCACTTGTGCCACCCACTCCACAGTCACTTGCTCCACCTGCCCCGGCATCACTGCGTGGTAGTACAGAAAGTCTTGAATCATCTAGCAGTCTTGTCAAGCCTCAAATTGAAGTAAAACAGGCCCCTGAAATGCCACTTGTAAGCCTTCTGAAAGGCCTGCCAGAGGCTTTGCTACGTCAGGCGGAGTATGAAGATCCCTTAGTGAGAGGAGGAAAACACCTTATGCACTCTCAGTTCTTCAAGGTAGATTTTCTGCTTTTTTTTTGTTTTGTTTTAATATTATCTTGTGTACTGTATTTTACATATTTGACATAATTTTTCTTCATTCTTCCATAAAGGTACTGGTTGGTTTAGCATGTGATCTGGAGCTGGATAGTGGTGTTGGATCTGGTGAGGCTCATAAGTGGGCCTGGTTCCGAAGGTATTGTGCAGCCTCAAGGGTCGTCAAGTCCCTTATTGATAGGACACCTCTGCCCAATGGCTTTTGTGCTGATGTAAGTCGTGTTGATAAGATATTGTTTTTTCAATGTGTGATGCTGATGATTTGAGAAAAATGTTAATGATTTTTAGACCTATTAATTTTTCTTTTTATAATTGATCTTTTTCCTTTTTTAGGTTCGTAAAAAATTGTCAGAAATGCTTGGTGAAGGTGAGGTCCTTACACTAGAGCATGAGGATCATACTTTATTCCAACACCAGCATGATGAACAGCTGCTACTCTGGTTCAACAGGTATTCAACATACTCAATACTTTGTTGATAACTTTTTATAGCTGTTTGCTAGAAAAATAGCCAGTTGATATTCTGGTATTGGATTTATAAGTAAAATCTTATGATTATACATTCTTTATTATAGTTACCCTCTTTGTCTCACACTGACTTATCGCTGTACTTCACAGACGGCCAGAGGACTGGACATTGTCTTGGGGTGGAAGCGGTAGCATTTTCGGCTGGGGACACAATCACCGTGGCCAGCTTGGTGGTGTGGAAGGTGCCAAAGTCAAGCTACCTACTCCATGTGACACTTTGACTGCACTCAGACCTGTGCAGCTCATTGGTGGAGAACAGACACTCTTTGCTGTTACTGGGGATGGAAAGGTAATGCCTTGTTTTTTATTGGTTGTTATATATGTTTTATTATTATTATTATTATTATTATTATTATTATTATTATTAGATTTTCAATTATTTGTTGTCACCCGTATTTTGGCATAAATGTAGGATATTTCCCAGATCATATTTCTGTATATATAATTCCTCTGTCACTCTAGGTTTATGCCACTGGATATGGTGCTGGAGGACGATTGGGCATAGGTGGCGTAGAGTCTGTATCAACCCCAACACTTCTCGAGTCAATTCAGCACATTGTGATCCGTAAAGTAGCTGTCAACTCTGGAGGAAAGCACTGTCTTGCTCTCACTGCTGATGGGGATGTGTATTCCTGGGGTGAGGGAGATGATGGCAAATTAGGCCATGGGAATAAGAGGTTAGTAGCATGCATTGTTCATTTTGTTTACACACAACTGTGTACGTGCATACATACATATGTGTGTGCTTTGTGTGCATTGTATTCCTTTGATGTCATAATTGATAATGATGCAAGCATTACCTTAGTTTTCTTTTGAT
>NW_028234411.1:5532148-5534648 GCF_977035675.1 Penaeus japonicus
CTCATGAATCGTTCCTTGTTTTTTAATCTGTAATCAGTGTATAAAGAAAATTAGGAATTCTGATTTGGTATACTGTAAAAGAGATATGTAATAGTTAATGATATAGTGTTTCATTGACTGGTCTTTGGAATATAAGTTTTGTATTCAGTAATAACCTATAATGTTTCCTTCTTAGGAGTGTTGATGGGCATTGCCATCAGAACAGGAAGCCCACTCAGTCTCAACTTAGCAGAACCCGTCTGGAAACAACTGGCTGGGATGGCACTAACCCCAGCTGACATTACTGAGGTTTGTGATTGTAGCGCTTTTAATGTGATCATCTTAACCCATTCACGCCGGTTGACGTGATAGCACGTATTGTGGTTTTCGCGTCAGACGCCCTGGACGCGCTATGAGGGGAAGCCGCGCGCTCGGGTAGAGCGAGCGGGCAACCGAGGCTTGCGGCTTGTTTGCGGGCCCTGCGCGAGGCTTATTGCTTAGGCGTTCGAGAACCCCGAGATTGCGATGTATTGCGACCGCGCAAGCTGCGGAACCCGGTTAAGAAGGATCAGTGGAGGGATGTGTGCATAGCTACTATGTTGTTGTGTTATATGTTCCCAGATATTATTATCTTATTATATTTGGAAGCTTTTTCTTATCGATGAAAGTAGCAGATATTCTGTTTTATGGAATGTCATGTTTTAGTTTTACATGTTTTGATTGTGTGCTGTAGCTCAAGTTTTACTGTCTCACTGTAATGTTCAACAAAATAACTTTCAGGTCGATCGCCATTACGTGCCAGGGTTGATGTGCGTCCAGCAAATGGAAGGTGATGAGAAAACATTCACCAGCCTGGATTTACCATTCACCACCACTTCAGCAGCAGGCAATGAAGTCTCGCTCTCCAGTCGACACTTACGGATCACAATGTCTAACAGACATGAGTATGTTCGTCTTGCACTCAATTACAGGTGAGGTTCTTTTTTTTCTCTCTTTGTTTTGGTTCTCTTCCATTATCACTTTTCAGATTATAACTATACATTGCAAGATTAAATATTCTTATAAGATCTGCTAGTTACTGCAATTGTATGAAATATCTAATCAGTCAAATGATTCTGACCCATTTCTTCCTCTCCTCCCGTCTCTGCCATGAACAGACTTCATGAATTTGATGCACAAATAGCAGCTGTTCGTGCAGGCATAGCCAGAGTGGTACCAGTACCCCTTCTGTCTCTATTTACACCCTATGAACTTGAAACAATGGTGTGTGGCTCTCCAGACATACCCCTTAATCTTCTGAAGAGTGTCGCAACATACAAAGGTGAGTCCTGGCAGTAATTCAAATCAAAGATTTTCTTTGTCTCTTTTGTAACCTTGCAGATTTGTACCAAACTTTATATGAAAAAAAAAATTACAAAGTTGCTTGGTTACTGTTATACCAGAAATAATGGTTGGCATTGAAAATTGGAATTTTATGTCTATTTGATCTATTGTTTTTTATGATAATGGGATATGTCATTTTATTTGCAGTATAGCCAATTTTATATCTCATTACTGAATAACTATAATTAAATAGAATCTGAGGTAACAGTCATGTCTTTTTATGTTGACTTTATTTGTTAGTTTGCCAGTTTTTATAAGAGTAATAAAAAAAAAACAAAAAAAAACAGTAATATGTATTATCTGAATATGAAAATATGTAGCTTATCTCATCTTATGTCTTTTTTTTACTCACCAAAGGTGTGGAGGCAACAGCACCTCTAGTCCAATGGTTTTGGGAGGTAATGGAAGAATTCAGCACGGCTGAACGATCTCTTTTCCTTCGTTTTGTGTGGGGCAGGACACGTCTTCCTCGTACAATTGCTGACTTCCGAGGACGAGACTTTGTGTTCCAGGTAAAAATTTGGAATATTTGTTAATTCTGCATATTTTTTAAAAATTTCATATATTGTATAGATTGTGTCTCAGTCTGGCAAGCTTGAAACCAGACAGGGAATAAAAGAGTGGATTGTCCAAATCATTGAAGCTTGCAGTGAGAAAAGAAAGAGATGATTTATGTATATTGTTTGACTAAAAAAATCAATAATAATTATTCAATACCCTAACACAAATTTGTCTTCTTTTCTAGGTGTTAGATAAGTACACTCCACCTGACCATTTCCTGCCAGAGTCGTATACATGCTTTTTCCTCCTGAAAATGCCACGATATTCTTGCAAGGTTTGTGACCAAAGAAAATTTTCTTTCATCATGTGAAAGTTCTAATGATGAATATGACTGATATAAAAGCTATAATTACACGTTTAATATCCCATGACTTCCTTTTCAGGCTGTTCTTCGTGAGAAATTGAAATATGCTATTCATTTCTGCAAGAGTATTGATACAGATGACTATGCTAGAGTGGCAATGACAGGCGCTGGTGTGGAAGAAAACGGAGCTTCTGAGTCAGACACAGATGACTGGGACTCCATCGGGAGTGACGAGCCCATGGCAGATTGTGTCTCTCTCTACTCTACGTAAAG
>NW_028234411.1:5542148-5549648 GCF_977035675.1 Penaeus japonicus
GGTGTTATTACTGTCTTAGTTGTTATGATGATGATGATGATATTGATGATGATGGTAATGATGATGATGATGATGATGATGATGATGATGATGATGATGATGATGATGATGATGGTGATGATGAAGAGGAGGAGGAGGAGGAGGAGGAGGAGGGGGAGGATAATGATGATGATGATGATAATGATAATGATTATAGTGTTGATGATGATGATAACGATAATGATAATATTAATACTATTGATGATGTTGATTATGATAATGATATTTGATATCATCATCACATTGGTTGCTTTCTGAATGATGATCAATATTATAATTGTCATTTATAGCTTTATCCATCACTCACCACTGTTTTTATTAGTATTGTCATTGTTATCATCTTCATCATAATCATCATCATCATTATCCTCCTCCTCCTCCTCCTCCTCATCATCATCCTTATCCTTATCTTCATCATCATTATTAAATATGATTTATATCACACGCCGACGCACTGTATCTACGTAACACGCTCGTTACTAGAGTGACCTTGACTTCGTTTGAAAATTTTATCTTCGAATTTTGAATTGAGTTTTAAGATCTCTGTCTGGTATATATCTTCCACTTGTATTGATTGAACATTTCACTATCTTTTTATTTATTTATTTTTTTGTTTTTGTTTAGGTTCCACTTATGTGTTTGCTAGTGTTCGCTTAACTCTCTGTTCGATACATGTACTATGAACTTGTGTCTTTTATATATATATATATATATATATATATATATATATATATATATATATATATATATATATATATATATATATATTCATATATATATATATATATATATATATATATATATGTATGCATGTATTTATATATATATATATATTTTTTTCTTTTATTTCCTTTTAGAAGAGACCATTTTCAAAATTTTAATGATAAACGTCCAATCATTCTTTCTTCATTCTCCTAAATCCTCTGGAAATACTACTTCTCTGTAATATATCCACAGTTGCTGAATTGTTTCACTGCAATTCACCGTTTCATATTTACATCATAAAGTCGGTAACCAAGCGCAGCCATTTTGTTTGTTTACATCGCGAACCTTTGGTCCAACACGTGATCTTGGCTGGATGGATGAATTACTTTCAATATTTTCTTTTATTTTCGTCTATTTTATCGTGTCAGTGATGAGATAGTTTTCATGTTTTTTGAATGATTATTATTCGATCAAATAGATTGATCGTAGGCTTCTTTTTTTATTACTGTGTGATGTAAATGATTTGTCACTGTTTTTCGTCATATGAAAGACTTTCATCATGATTTTGATAATTGGAATTATGGGTATATATTTTCGCGGTCATTATGGACAATATTTTCATTTCGCGCTTGTTTAATTATTGCCACACTTTCGATAATTGATGAGGCGGTGTATCACGCGTCTTGTGGTGTGGATGTTGTCAGGAATAACAGTGTTGCCAAGGTGTAGGCGGGTCATGGTCAACACTTACATGCACACACACGCACACGCATGGACACACACACGCACACGCACACTCACACGCACACGCACACGCACACACACACACACACACACACACACACACACACACACACACACACACACACACACACACACACACACACACACACACACACACACACACACACACACACACACACACGTCCACAACCCTCCCCCCCCAACACACACACCCACATCCACCACCCCCACACCCCCACACCCAAGCCATCTGGGGTCTTGATACTCCCTAAGCAGTTTTGTATCATAAACCCGCATGTATATACAATCTCACAGATTTCTTGAGAACAACCCCCTCCCTTCCCCTCCCATAGCCCCCCCCCCCCGCTGCTGGCAAGAGACTGAGAATTGAATATTTCATCAAATGGCAGTGACGACTTCAGATTGGCAGCCCAGTAAGTGTTTATAGCTCGACTTCTCAGTGTAGCAACCGTGGTGTATATATATTGTCATTCATTCGGAACAATTCTGTAATTTCGTCTTGATAAAGTGAGCTACCTTGAATTCGAATTTAGTCAAGGAAAGTAGGTTGGGATAATTCTATGTATCCTGTCTTGTTTTAGCTACTTTTTAAATACTTTATGGATATTAGTTTGGTCACAACTACGGGATACGTACATATTTTATTTGTCATTTCCGTCACTTTTTTTTAGGTTGATGACCATCCATTTTTAAACTGCTTTTTTTTTACGTTTCGCCAGTTAAAGTACCGGAGTCGAGACTTCTAGTGTATATCATTTCTTGTTTTTCACAGCCCTTTAATCTAAAGCATTGTTAAGCCTTAGATATTCTCTCTGTTCAAGCACTTCGTCCAGCTCATGCCATTCACACGCTGCTGAAAAGCGGGATTACTTTTTTGTCAATACAAAAAACTGATACATGGATCTTTTTTCACATTAATCTGTTCATTCGTTTAATTCTTGATCACTAAGTGTTACCCTCTACGTTGTTATTGATGTTAAGTTAGCCGTAGAATCGTGTTTGTTTACACTACCAGTGGAGGTTAGTAAGAGCGGTGTTAATCTTACTTTTGTATAATGACCATTGCTAGTAAGATAGAATGACATATAATGATCTAAAATTTGAAAGGACCGATGTATGAATTTATCTATCAAGGCAAAGCTTCTGAATGTAGAAACTTACCTACATGACTGAAAAGAAATGACGAGAATGAGAACAGATTACAGACCTTTAAATGCATACGAGGACATGGTATCCTTACTTAACGACACTCATGCATCGATTCTAAGAAAATCATACAAGTAATACCGAGAAATAATACATGACGGTAATCTCTGCTTAGCAATTCTGTTCAGAACACGAGTGAAGAAAACTGCACATGCGTGAACAGATTTTTTCTTTCTTTCTTTAGTCATTTTTAGTCTCCAGAGCTGTGAATGGTGTGAACATGTTGTTTCTATGGGTAATTACTTTCACTTTCAAAGACGAAACGGCAGAAGTCTGGTGTATATCAAGTCAAGATTCATGAGCAGTTAATGACGTCAAAATGAGACTGCTCACACGCACGAATGATGGGGGAGGGGGGTGGAGCGAGAGGGGGAGAGGATGAGAGACGGGGAGGGGATCGAAAGAGAGAGAAAGGAAGAGGGAATGGGTAGAGAAAGGGTGAGAGGATGGGAACGGAGAGAGAGGGAGAGGGAGAGGGAAAGACAGAGAGAGAGACACACCCACAGAGAGATAGAGAGAGAGAGAGAGAGAGAGAGAGAGAGAGAGAGAGAGAGAGAGAGAGAGAGAGAGAGAGAGAGAGAGAGAGAGAGAGAGAGAGAGAGAGAGAGAGAGAGAGAGAGAGAGAGAGAGAGAGAGAAAGAGAGGGAGAGAGAGAGAGAGAGAGAGAGAGAGAGAGAGAGAGAGAGAGAGAGAGAGAGAGAGAGAGAAGAGAGAAGAGAGAGAGAGAGAGAGAGAGAGAGAGAGAGAGAGAGAGAGAGAGAGAGAGAGAGAGAGAAAGAGAGAGAAAAGAAAGAGAGAGAAAGAGAACGAAAAAGAAAAGGGGGAAGAGAGGGAGAGTTGAATGAGAAAGAGAAAGAAGGAGCGAATTTAGGAAGCAGTGGAGAGGAGCGTGAATGAGAGGGATAAACGCGAGGTTGCGGAGGATGGAAGTGTGAACATTGGAGTAAACACAGAGGGTCGTTACGGCGCTTAGACTGGACACCACCCAAACAGATGGTCGCTGGGCTGTGGGAACCAAGTGACTGACAAAGAAGATCGAAAAGTAATATAAATTTAGACATAATTAATGTAATGTTTTTGGGAAATGATTAATGTAATACTTTTGGGAAATGATTAATGTAATACTTTTGGGAAATGATTAATGTAATACTTTTAGGAAATGATTACTTTAATACTTTTAGGAAATAATTAATGTAATACTTTGGGGAAATAAACGTTCCTAAAAGGATGTAATACTTTTGGGAAATGATTGATGTAATACTTTTGGGAAATAATCAATGTAATACTTTTGGGAAATAATTAATGTAATACTTTGGGGAAATAAACGTTCCTAAAAGGGTATTAGTGTAAAGGACAGCTAATAACACCGTGTGAACGAAAAGTAATCCATTTCCGACATGACAGATCACATCACCGAGTCACTGTCGTGGACCACGGTAGCAGTATAGGCCAAGGTAACTTAATAACATAAGATAAAGAATATGACAACAGTTGTCACTAAGACGAACTTAAACACATAAATAAGCTAGCTGGGAAACGAGTCACATCTTTAAACATAATTATTTAGGGCATAGCTGCTTTATTCTTTAATTTTAACAACACGGTAAAAGGTTTTGCCTTTCGAAACAACAGTCAAGAGAGCAAAGGAACACTAACACTACAACGGTGAATATAATACAACAACAAAGATACTTAGGGAAAATGTTGCAGTCACGCCAAGGACATACAGCAAAACCAAGCGCCTCATCATGCAATATTCATGAAACTCATTACTTAATAGACTAAGATTAAACGTATGAAAAGCCAAGCAGGGGGGCTTTGAAAAAGACAAATAAAGGGGACTATTTAACACCTCCCCCTTCAAAAGGTAAGAAAAAAGCCTTCACATACGAAGTGACGTGACGATAATATAAAATTTAAGGCTAAGAAAGAAAAAAAAATATCCACCGATCTCTTGCCGATAAAAGAACCAACGGCCAAGTTCCCCTCTTAGCACAATGGCGGGAAGTCAAGGTACAGCAAGTGGCCAGCAGTGTGATATTATCACTTTTCTTATTGATATCATAGTCATTTTCTTTATTCATCATTATCATTGCTATTATTATTGTTCTTGTTATTATCATTACTGTTTTTTTTTTGCATTATTTTAATACTTATAATTATTGTCATCATTAATATTATTATTATCATCATTTTCATTTCTACTATTATGATAATGATGATTTTTCAATATTTTTAGTATAGTGATTACAATGATAATGGTATTTAAAAAAATGATAGTTATACTACTACTAATGATATTTGTGATAGTTATGATGATAGTAATAATGATATAGATATAATAAAAATTATGATAATGATAATACTAATGATGATAATGATGGTAGGAATAATATTGACGATTATAATGGTAATGATGATAACAATGGTGGTATTATTATTATTATTATCATCGATACTAATAATAATGATAATGATAGTAATGATAATGATGATAATAATAATAGAGAATATGATAATTATAATTACGATAATAATAAAGATAATGATAATGATAAAAACAACAATAATAATTATATAGATAATAATAGTGATGATAGTAATGATAATACTAATGATAATGATAAAAGGTTAATTATAGGAATAGGATACTAATAATACTAAGTCAGAGACAAAAATGATGATGATAATTATCATTATATTGAATATGATGATCGTGATAACAACAATAATGATGATTATATGAAAAGTAGTTGATACGAAGAATGACAAAAGCTAAAGATGCTAATAGTAAGAACAGTAAGAATATTCATAGTAATAGTAATAATGATATTATGATAATACTGTTAACATCGATGATATTAGTAAGGATAATAACAGTGATGATAATGATGATGCTGATTTTAATAATAGTAAGGATTCTGATAGTGATAATAATAATAATTAAAATGATAATGATGATGATATTAATTATGCTAATGATGATAATGGTAATAATAGTTTTAATAACAATAATTATAACGATAATGATAATGATGATATTCTTAATAGTAGCAATGTGCATGATAAAAATAACAATAACAATGATGATAAAATTAATAATGATAGCAATGATAATAACAACATTACTAATGATATGCGTACGTGCGTATACCAGCAATCCACATACACAATCCAACATAATTAGAGAAACAGCAAACCCATTAAAAATAATTTAATATACAGGTCACTCAATTATTTCACAAATAGCAATCGGACATAATGAACTCGAAATAAACCTTAATTCCCTTCTTACCGAAGCAACATGAGTCTCGGCGGCGCATTCACAGTCACCTTGGGCCAATGTAGGTCACTCGAGCGTCACAACTGTTGCTGGTCACTATGTTATCTGCGGCCTTGGGATCTCGTCACTGGTTGCTATTTTTTTTTTTTTGTGTGTTTATATTGAGTCGTTTTTCTTGTTCTTTTGGTGTATTTTCACGATGGACTGTGATCTATGAATGGTAGATATGTATGCATATACATGTGTGTATGTGTGTGTGTATGTATATATATATATATATATATATATATATATATATATATATATATATATATGTAAATATATATGTATATATATATGTATATATATGTATATATATATATATATATATATATATATGTATATATATATTTATATAGATAGTTATAGATAGATAGATAGATGGATATAGATATAAATATAGATATATAATATATATATAATATATATATATATATATATATATATATATATATATATATATAATATATATATATATATATATATATATATATATATGTATATATACACACTCATAAATCTTTAGCTATGTTTCTCTACTTGTCTATCTATATAGATAATATATTCCTTACATTATCAATTTTTAACATTTCTTTATTGTTGTAATATTCTGAAGAACGTCCTTTTCCCAATCATATACGCACATAATTAATGATATTGTAAAAAAGATGAAAATTATCATATTGATGATAGTGATAACAATGATGGATAGTAATATAAAAAGTAGTAAAGATGATAATGACAATGATGACGATAAGGACAGTAGTAATTATTTTCATAATGATTATGATATTGACGATAAGAACGATAAGAAAAAGATACTTGAGATAAAGACAAAGATAATCGAAATGGTAGTGATGATGATAATGGTGTTTTGTATTCGTATTAACAACATAACAATAACTCCAGAATTAGCAATAAGAATGATAAGGATGATGATGGTGTAAAATCAATAGAAAACAATGCAGATTTCTCCCCCCCCCCCAGTATATTTTGCATCAGAACGACGTCAGCGCCATCAATCTCCGAAGATTTATTTTATTGGCATGCGTGCTGTCAGTGACGGATTCAAGGATTGCGGTGAAACAGGATATCCACGAACGGCTCTGCAGTAGGATCCATTTTTCCTCTTTTCTTCTCTTCTCTTTTCTTCCTGCCTAAGCCTCTTCTCTATCGCGCTTTCCTTTGCCACTGCTTCATCTGCCACTTCTTGCTCTGCCCCTCTCCTTCGTCTATCACTCAGTCCTCTCACTGCTACTCTTCATATGCCACTTCCTCCTCCGCTACTACGTTCTCTGCCACGTCTTCCCCGGAAACTGTATCTGCCACGTCCTCCTCTGCCCTTCCATCGGCTGCCACGCCCTCCTTTGCCCTTCCATCGGCTGCCACGCCCTCCTTTGCCCTTCCATCGGCTGCTACGTCCTCCCCTGCCTTTCCATAGCCTGCCACGCCCTCCCTATCCC
>NW_028234411.1:5579648-5582148 GCF_977035675.1 Penaeus japonicus
ATGCATTTGATAATGATGTCCTTATAAAATAAGACTCGTTTTTATAGTGAGTAATTTTCGCACATATTTTAATGATTCATCAACTTTTAAAAACATTCGAAGTATATTTAAAAAAAGAGTATTCAAACAAAATCCACAGGTTTCAATTGTAAAGCTTAATCATAAAACCTATTGCAACTAACTCGCTCCTGTTGCTTTCGACATTACTCTAGTGATTAATATATTCCAAATAGAATCAACCATATTTTGAATCAATTATTCCAAAAAGCATATCAATATTATTCAACAAACAAACGAAAAATTACAAGGGAAAAAAAAGTAAACAACATAATGATATCATATTTTGGGAATAATGCTGTGGTTTTGGGTAATCAATTGTTATTATTTCTCTAAAGGATCGATACGAAAATAACGACTATACTTTGGGCTTACATGAACTGTTAGAGTCAGTCCAGTAAGACACAGGAATCTGGATATAACCGGAAGAGAGAGAGAGAGAGAGTAAGCGAGCGAGAGTAAGGGGGAGGGGGAGGAGGGGAGGGGGGAGGGAGAGCGAGACAGAATGACAAAGAGAGTTAGAGAGAGGGAGAGAGAGAAGAAAGAAAAAATGATACACACACACACACACACACATACACACACACACACACACACACACACACACACACACACACACACACACACACACACATATATATATATATATATATATATATATATATATATATCCATATGTATGTATATATATATATATATATATATATATATATATATACACACACACACACATATATACACACACACACACACACACACACACACACACACACACACACACACACACACACACACACACACACACACACACACACACACACACATATATATATATATATATATATATATATATATATATATCCATATTCATATATATATATATATATATATATATATATATATATATATATATCCATATTCATATATATATATATATATATATATATATATATATATATATATATACACACATATATATATACAAGTACACACACACACACACACACACACACGCGCGCGCGCGCGCACACAGAAAGAGCAATAAAAAAAAAAAAAAAAAAAAATCCCCAGCTCACGAAACGGCCCAAGACACATTAGCACATCTCTCAGTCAAGACATAACCCTACCTTAATGGCCGGACGCATTATTGACACCAAATAGACTCTTCCCATGAGGCAAAAAGCGAAGGTCGTGACGTAATCGATGCGCTGGCCAATCACCAATGGGAACGGCCGCACAGGTGGGTACAGCGACACGTGATTGGCTGGTTGATTTAGCTCTCCCAGCCCTCCCCCTCCCCCTCCTCCCTTCCCTGCCTCCTTCCTCCCCCTTTATCTTGCATCCCTTGCAACATGGCGGTCGGAATGATTGCGGCACGTTGCAGAAATTTAGGCCTGATGAGGAACTTTCAGTATTTTTTTTTATACATGCGTTTAATATGATGATAATAATGATGATAAGGTTAATAATGAAAATAACGATAGTTTTTAAAATTACAAAAATAATGAGGGTAATGAGAATTATTATTATCACGATTATACTGATAAAACAAGTTGCAAAAATTAGTATCATTATCTTAGTTGATGCTAATTGACACCTTCATTGTAATAATTGCTTTGTTGTTATCGTCGTTATTATTACTATCATTAGTATAACTTTTATCATTTCAATTATCATCATTTT
Source organism: Penaeus japonicus (assembly GCF_977035675.1). NCBI lineage: Eukaryota > Metazoa > Arthropoda > Malacostraca > Decapoda > Penaeidae > Penaeus > Penaeus japonicus. The sequence goes on from NW_028234411.1 coordinate 5,581,389, forward strand.
TATTCATCATCATCATTAACATTACTGTTACTACTACTACTACTACTACTGCTATTATTATTGTTGTTATTATCATCATTATCATTTTTATTATTGTTATTGATAACATCATTATTATTATCCTTATTTTCGCTATCATCACTATTATCATCATCATTATTTTAGTATTATTATTACTAATATTATTGTCAATATGGTATTGTTATTGTTATTGTTGCGTTTCTTATCATTTGTATCATCTTCATCATCACCTTTCTTATGTTGCTTTCTTAAATACCATTTATATCATGATTATCATTACTAATATCACCATCATAGCTATTATCGTCATCACCACATCATCATCATAATCACAACTATTATCACCATCACTATTACCTTAATAATCACCATTACCATCACCATAATCATCATCAATTACTATTATTATCACCATAATCATCACCATTATCACCATCACCAAGATAAAGATACAATATTTCTCATTGTCTTCTTCCGCATGTCCCTATATGATTGACGCAGCTTGTAACATTGTAAATTGAGCTCTCGGTCGTATTAATATTAGGATTATTTTCGCTTGAAGTCGCCCTGAGATAGATGAAACCGACCCACGCTTATAAAACGAGATGAATATTATTAGTGATATGTAAGTGCAATAAGTAATTGTTATGAATAAGTGATAAGTGATGTATATAAGTGTTAAGTAGATGAATATGATTGAATGTCTTTGCAATATATGCAACCGACATTTCTATATTCC
>NW_028234411.1:5592148-5594648 GCF_977035675.1 Penaeus japonicus
ACAGTTTTACAGGAATAAAATATATTACGTAATTGTGAACCGAAATTCGACTTCGATACAACTGATACCATACGTCACACAAGTCACGAATTATATCTGATTTAATTTAATATTCTGGATTTCTAATTACAAATCGAGAACCTTTTTTTCGTAATAACTGATTTCTTAGATATTAGTGCTTGAATAACGATCTCCTCTATCTATAAAAGATCCTTGTTCGTCATTAGACAAAGATGATATATCTATCATGAAACTTCTACGAAGTTGTCCTGTGAACTAAACTTCGCGTCACTAAATAGCCATAGAATTCGTCGCAACGATTGGCCAAACAAAGATCATGACGTCATACATTACGTCACCAAATAGCCATCAAATCCACCTCGGGGATTGGCTAAATAAAGATCATGACGTCATATATTACGTCACCAAATAGCCATCAAATCCACCTCGGGGATTGGCTAAATAAAGATCATGACGTCATGCATTGCGTGGTAAAAGACCCTGCACTGCAATTATGCTTTTTGAGCCTGTCGCATTTTCGTTTTTGTCTTTTGTTTTATCTCATAATTATGCTTCCATGGAGGTTTCCTTGGGGAGAAAAGTGTCATAGGTTCTAAAAGAAGATGAAAGAATAAGAAAAAAATAGAAAAGAGGAGAGAAATATTGAAAAATTGCACATAAAGAGTTATTTTTAGTTGGATCTTTTAACCTTCCGCTCTGCAGTATAACCTCCCTTGCTTATACACACGTTTTAGTGCCATTAATGACTCTAGGAGAGATAAGATAAGTGATAACAGGTTAAGTTGCGTCATTACAAGGATATACTATGATGTGTGACCGTTTTTCTTTTTCAATTTCCTTTTTTTTAAGAATGAATTGTTACGTCATGATAAATTATGTTTATTTATATCGGATTTGCAATTTCGTGATGAATTGCTTTGCAATTTATTCTGATAAGGCGAAGGTTGCAAGAAAGGAGGAGGAGGAGGAGGAGGAGGAGGAAGAGGAGGAAGGGGAAGAGGAGGAGGAGGAGAAGGAGGAGGAAGGGGAGGAGGAGGAGGAGGAGAAGGAGGAGGAAGGGGAGGAGGAGGAGGAGAAGCAGGAGGAGGAGGAGGAGGAGGTTAAAGGGGAAGACGAAGAAGAAGAGGAGGAGGAGGAGGAAGAGGAAAGGGGAGGAGGAAAAGAACAAGAAATAGGAATAGGAGGAGATAGAGGAAGACGAAAAAAACGGAATGGAGGTAGGAAAAAAAGGGTGAGAATTGGAACGAAGAGGAAGAGGAATAGGAAGTATAAGAGGAGGAAGATAATAACGAAGAGTAGAATGAAGAACAAAAGGAAGAAGAAGAAGAGAAAGAAGGGAATCTTGTTGAAAAGTAGAGAGAGAGCAGAGATAATCACAAAAACAAAAACAAAAACAGGGGGAACTTAAGGAAAGCAAAGAAGTAAAAGTAACAGACAAAAAAAAAAAAAAAAAAAACAATAGAAGGAGAATAAAACAGAAGGGGAAAAAAAAGAAAAAAATATATGTGAAAAGAAACGAAAAATGAAAAAGACGAAAACATAAGAAAAGGGAAATGGAAAGAAATGAAGAGATAGAGAAAGAGAGAGAGATAGATAGATAGAGAGAGAGAGAGAGAGAGAGAGAAATAAAGAGAGAGAGAGAAGATAAATGAGAATGAAAAAGAAAATAAAAGAGAATAAGGAATAGAGAAAAAACAGAACGAGGATAGGCAAGAGTGACCTCGCTTCTCCCCGGTGTCATGGAAGGTCAATAAAATGCAAGAACATCAGTCACTTTACCAGTCACGGAAACTGAAAGATTTACGTGATATAGATCTCTTGATGTGCGTGGAAGGTCGTAGCATCATGTTCTTATATAGACTTGGAATAATTCATAACGAAAAGGTGGCCTTCGTTAAGAATATCAATTCTATTGGTTATAATATAATAAATAAAATGGAAAGTAAAGAGTTCGTTAGGATTAGTAACAGCAGCGATAACAAAGCCATGTTGATACGCGTTTGAAGTTTGTTATCAATGCTTATTTTGTTAGTTATGGTACGTAGCATAACATATGGCATTTGTAAGAAGCGAGAGTTATCTTAATTATCTTAATTAAATTATTATTATCTTAATTAAATTATTATTATTTTGATTAAATTATTATTATCTTAATCAAATCATTATTATCTTAATGATCTTAATTGAATTATTATTATCTTAGTTAAGTTATTATTATCCTAATTATCTTGATTAAAGCAGAGGATTATCTCTTGTTTTAGAGATTGAGTATAAAGTGATCTTATCTCGAAGACTATCTCTGAGCTGATATGAAGTGAAGTATTCCCTAGAAGGTCTAAACATCAATAGCACTATATCACAGCATCGCCACACCGTGATATCAAAAACAATATGGGATGCAACGTAGTTCTAAAAGCAGAGGAGCTAGTTTATGTGTATGTGTATGTAAATCCCTTACATATAAGTTCTATGGACAGAA
>NW_028234411.1:5609648-5624648 GCF_977035675.1 Penaeus japonicus
ACAACGCCTCTAGTATGGCTGCAGGATCCTTTGCAACGGCGCCCACGCGGTCCAACAGTGCTAATGCCAATGTTCACGGCAGAACTAACTGGGCGGCCAAGTTAGTGTGGATTATTACTGTTGTTTGGGGGATTTTCATGATGTAGTCGTCATCTTCATCATCGTTATCATTATCGTTGTCGTTAACATTATCATTATCATTATCATCATCATTATCATCACCATGTTCACCAACATCACTATCACCATCACTATCACCAACATCACTATCATCATCATTATCACCATCCTCCTCCTCCTCCTTATCATCATCATCATCATCACCATCATCATCATCAAAAATAGTCGGAAGGATAGTAATAGTGATGACGACAATGATAATAATAATATTGATAATATGTTAATGATAATGATAATGACAAAAACAGTATGTCTGTTACATGTGTTTGTTCTATTTGAAGGCCTAACAGGTAGGTAAATGCTGTATAGGAAGACATAGGATATAATGGTCTACATAGATGAAGTAGAGATAAAGTAGATGTGTGTGCAAATATATATATATATATATATATATATATATATATATATATATATATATATATATATATATACATATATTCAGTCTATTCAAGTACACCGAATCAGTCTGACCTTACAAGCCACGCCTCCAACAGATACCTCAAATAAAACCCGGAGCAAGAAGCCAAATCACACAACAGCAAAATGAAGACGCTACCAGAGAGCAGCAGACAACCGCCCTTCGAGTGGCTGCCCGACGTGCCGTAGCCTGAGGGAGGAAGGACTCAGGACATCATCAAAGGAGGAAGGAACCGGCACGAAGGAGTGAAGGATACTCTCTCATTGCCCGCCGGAGGATAAGCGGGAGAGACTATGTGTGGGATGGTCATTTATGGGGAAATCTAGCGTTGGAATTTTGAAGATTGTATGAGCAGATGTGCAGCTTGTGTCTATGTATATATATATATATATATATATATATATATATATATATATATATAAATGTATATATATATATATATATATATATATATATATATATATATATATATATATATATATACTCATACATATACACACACAATTCCAATCAGAAGTGAAGCCTTACTGAAACGAGTTAAGATTTGAAATATAAAAGGGAAAGCAGTTAGCTTTTACAAGGCTTCATTCACGCTCATACTATAACATCACGAAAATTACAATTCATAAAATCTCTAAATATAACAAGGACGAACAAAAAAAATATATATATAATAATTGAACTAAAAGCGTAGCGTTCTTTAAGCCGGGGGACGTTTTGCACCTTCGGTATTCAAAAACATAAATTCCCTTCCTGTCTTTCTCGAATTCAGAGTGATGATCCCCCCCCCCCTCCCTTTAGGCATTGATATTATCTGTGATACAAAGTACAATCTTGGCAGCCGGACCATTCGAACTTTCATTGACGACAACGAGGCATACAACTTATACATAGAGATATAAAATTGCATATTTACGAGTATATAGTTAAATTTTCACCAAAGTTTATTCGCACATCAGTTAGCATACACACGTCCATCATACCACTGTGTAAGGAACGAAGTGGTGAGAAAAGGCTGTATCACAAGTATGGAATTGGTTGTGGCAACTGGTGATGCTTTGGTCATGAACTCATGATAACTGAGTTATTAACTTGTGATGATGAAACACATGGTACTTTTTGGTGCGACCAATTCAGTGAAGATTTATTGTCCAGTTTATGTGATCGCGTTCCGTCCACAAAGCTACCGGAGAAGATAAGGTATTGGGCTCTTATGGTTTACGTTGAGCGAGAACCAACAATAACAAAAAATAAGCTTGGAAACTATAAACTGTGAAATGAAAATGGAGTTGTATAAAAAAAAAGCATTGTCCACTGTGATATATCACTAATTATATGTGTGTCAACAACAGTTTCTTCGCGAAATTGTCAAGAGAACATGCAGGCGGGCAGAGTGAAACCTGTGCCGACGCCAATGAAACACGAACCCAAAGAATTCCGGTTCGAATCCATCATTCTCTGAAATGATGTTGTATTCGAATCACTTATGAGTGTCTGATGTATCTAAACACGAGCTAAGAATAATATACATGTATGTACAATCTAAATTATGGCAGTATGTCTGTATAAATAGTCTTAGGAACGAAAACATTGCACAAGGAACATTATGGAGTTACTCGGGACATTTGTGAAGTAGAAATGTACAAAACTATGACTGATTTCTCTTATTCACACCATCATGCGCATGGTATGTGTGTCTGGTACTGCTTAATGTTACACATTTACTGAACGGTTTCTCTATGTGACCTCTTAATTTCTTCACTCTTGTCAATATGCGTAACTAGATCTGAGTCAGAGCACTGTAAATTGCTGTACATAAGACAAACAAGCTGTATGTTGACGATTGTTGCATACACACAATTAATGAAACTTGCTAAAGTAACTTAATGTACCTAGACCTTTGTTTTATTCATGTTTCCGTGTCGCTAATTTCAGTGTATAATGCAGCAAAAGCAGGTAGTTAAGGGGCCAAATTAAGTCTTATTTTTAGGTTGATGTACATGCATTTCGATACATACACACATGGGGGAAAATATAGATTTCCTACCAACTCAGACGAAGCGTAATGGTCTAAAACCATTTAACCATCATCATTATTATTTCTCATCGTTGTTAAGTTAATAATGTTGACTCTCTCGAATCTCTGCATCATCTAAACATCTGTGACAATGCAATATAAACAACGACTTGACGTGATTAACACAAGACAGATTATCACTCTCTGGCCTTAGTGTATTATTGACGACAATCTGCATGCAGAGACTATTAGCCTATGCCAAGCCAGTAAGCAATGGAGATCAGTTGAGGCGAATGACAGTAGTATCTTGTTTCTTTTCTTTTTCATTTTCTGTGTAGCCTTTGATGGTTTTATTTATAGGCCAGGTTAGAAAGCAATCAGTCGATATGATAGGTCATGATGTACACTTATTTCATGTTTATAACAAGAGAGAAAGATCGTTCATTTATTGATTGAATTATATGTATCAGCGTATATATGTAAATATATAATTTTATAGTTAGATGTTGAATTAGCAACACATCACACTGCTATTCTGTTCATTGTTATAGTATCATAGTATATTTTTGTTCCTAACAAAAATAACGGGAAATTTTCCAGTTTGATTCTACAGTACATTTCCATTAAATGCATATCACTGAGTGAAGGTTTAGATAAATCATATGGTTTTCAATCAGTCCAAAGTTACATGTTAGGAACCTGTCACTTATCACCAACGCGCCAACGTAATGATTGACATCAGTATAAACTGTATGTATTTAGAAATACATGCATACATATTTTTACACACATCTGTATCTACTCATCTTTTTACTTATCAGCACATCTATTTATCTATCCATTTCTCTCTCTCTGTTTCTCTCTCCCTCTCTCTTTTTCTTTCTCTTTCTCTCTCTCTCTCTCTCTCTCTCTCTATCTATCTATCTCCCTCTCTATCTATCTATCTAAATATACATATACATAAACTAAACATATACTGTACATCCAAGTTATCACTGACATCAACATGTTACACATCAACCTGCACAGTGCATTCATAACCGCCAACGGTTGATCACCAGGAAAGAAAAAGCTGATACGACGCCGTCCTTGCAACCGAGCAATAACTCTGCAACCCGAGGGACGTGCAGGTGTCCCAAGCCATCATCCCATGCTGCCAAAGAGGGTGAATGTGTCTTGTTTCTCTCCAACTGTGACTCGGTTTACAGGCTGCTCATACAGGTACCTAGGAATGTATTTTCCCAGGCAAGGTGTGTCTGATTTAGGGAGTAGTACTTTCAAAAGTGTGCTGTAAAGGGATTAGTATAGAGTTACTTGTATTTAAAGTTGCTATATACAACGGCATCTTCTGTTTTAGATTGATTTAATCTTGCCAAATTACAACGTTAGGTATATTGATATTTTCGCTATAAGACTGAACGAAAAAAGAGAGAAACTGTAAGCCACTGGTCATACATTTTTGGTTTGTTCAGTTGTCATGTCCAGCAGTAACTGTTCCAGCAAGGTTTATCTCGTGCAAATAAAAATGAACTTTGATATGTCGCCTTTCTTAACCTCACATTTAAATGAAACGATGGAATGATATCTATATGATACTGAAACTTTGAATACATGTGCGGAATATATAGCCAATGACAAGTATTACTTTGATATTATATATTGTATAAAGTAAATTACACACACATAAATATGTGTCTATGTTTGTCTGTGTCGCGCTCTCTCTCGCTCTCTCGCTCTCTCGCTCTCTCGCTCTCTCGCTCTCTCGCTCTCTCGCTCTCTAGCTCTCTAGCTCTCTAGCTCTCTAGCTCTCTAGCTCTCTAGCTCTCTAGCTCTCTAGCTCTCTCGCTCTCTCGCTCTCTCGCTCTCTCGCTCTCTCGCTCTCTCGCTCTCTCGCTCTCTCGCTCTCTCGCTCTCATTCGCGTCTCATCGCTCTCTCGCTCATCTCCGCGCTCTCCTCGCTCTCGTCCGCTCTCTCGCTCTCTCAGCTCTCATCGCTCTCTCGCCTCTCGCTCGCTCTCCATTCCTCTCGCTCTCTCGCTCTCAAATCGCTCGCTCTCACCGCCTCTCCTTCCAGCTCATCGTCCTATCTCCTTCTCACTCTCTTCCATCTCTCTCTCTCTCTCTCTCTCTCTCTCTCTCTATATATATATATATATATATATATATATATATATACATATACATATACATATTTCTATATCAAATTACGTGTTACGAATTTCAACAATCTATCAATTCCATATACTGTCATGCACGGAAAAGAGACCGGTAAAAAGTTTTAAATATTCTCATTCTCTCTTTTTATCTCTCCCTATCTATCCATCCATAATTATATATGCACACACACACACACACACACACACACACACACACACACACACACACACACACACACACACATATACATATATATGTATATATATATACATATATATATATATGATAGTATTATATACACATGATAAGTAATTATATATATATATGTAATAATATATATATATATATATATATAGATATATATATATATATATATATATATATATTTATAATATATATTTACCATCATCAGCCTGTATCATTCTACTGCAGGACGTAGGCCTCTTTCAATATTTTCCAGTCATTCTGCTAATTCATCACGCCCTTATAATTGGTCATGCTCTTGGTCTCTTGTGTCCTGTATTTCCCATTCTGTTGTTTTCTTTGTCCACCTGTTGTCCTGTCTCGAATTTAGACCTGCATCACTGCCACCTTCTTTAATGTTTCGAAATATAATATATACAATAATTAAATATATAATAAAAATAATATCATATAATATAATGTATAAATACATATATATACATATATATATATATATATAAAGTATATGATATAATGTATATATACAATAAATATGTATATATCTATCATCAACTATGTATATATATGTAATATAATATCTATATATATACTAACATTAGCTGTATATGTGATAATATATATATATATATATATATATATATATATATATATTATATATATATATATATAAATACAAATAAAGACATATATATACATATAATACTAATAATAATTTATAAATATATATAAAGATAATATATATATATATATTATATAGACATATATACATTTTATATTACTATATTATATATATAATATATATAAGAATATATATATTTAATACTATATATAGATATATATGTATATATAAGATATATATATATATATATATATATATATACATATAAATATAAAATATATATATATATTTATATAATATATATATATCTATATATAATGTGATTGTGTGTGGGGGTATTATATTTAAAATATATATATATAATAATAGATAATAATATATATATATATATTATTGTGTGTGTGTGTATGTAAATATCTATATATATATATAGATATATATATATATATATATATATATATATTATATATATATGTGCATATGTGTATATTATATGTATATAACATACTTGATATATAATCAATATATTTATATATTATATATATAGAATATAATATGTGAATATATATATATATATAATATATATATATATATATATATATATATATATATATATATATAATATATATATGTAATATATATATAGATATATATATATCTATATATATAGTAACTACTAATCTTATATATATATATATATAAAATTATATATAAATATATATATATGTATATAATATATATATATATAAGAATATATATAAATTTATATATATTAAAATATATAGTTTATATAAATAGATATACTATATATATTATATATTAATATATATAGTATATATATATTATATATATATATATAAATAATAATATATATATATATAATTATATATATATATGTATAATATATATATATTATATATATATATTATATATATAATTATATATATATATATATATATAATATATATATATATAATATATTATAAATAAATATATATATATATAGATATATATATATTATAGTTATATAAAATATATATTAATATATATTAATATATATATATCATATAATATAATATAGAATATATATATATAATATATATATATTTATATATATATATATATATTAATAATAAATATATATATAAATATACATAATATATATAATAGATAATATATAATATATTATAAATATATATATAAAAATATATTACATATATATATATATATATATATAATATAATATTTATATATATATTTATATATTTATATGTATAATATATATATTTTTAAATATTTTTTTTTATATATGTACACACAACACCCCACACACACACCCACACACCCCACACAAACACAAACACACTCACCCAACACACACCACCACCACACTAAAAAAACCCCACACCATTATGTTTATTTTTATTTTTTATTATGTATTTTTATTTTTTATTTTTTTATTTAATATTTATATTATTTTTGTATAGACATATAAATTTTATTTTGTATTTTATTTATTATATATAAATATATTATTATTTATATTTATAACTTTCCTTTAATATAAATTTTTTTGTTTTTTAAAGTTTAATTTATTTTATATATATAAATTTTTATATATATTTTTTATTTTCAAACTTTACATATATTAAATTTTAATATATTTTAATTTATATATTTTTATTACATATATATGTATAAATACATTTTTTCCCACCAATTATTTTTTTATAATATTTACTTTTGTTTATAATATATATATAATTACTTATATATATATATAATTATATTATATAATATATTATTTAAATATTTTTAAATAATTTTTTATTTATAATATTAATTATATAATATTTATTATTATTACATTTTATATTAAATAACTTTTTTTTATATTTTATTTTTATTTATTATATATATAATTTTTTATACATACTTTTTTTTTTTTGGGGATATTTATATTTAATAGTTTGTATTATAATAAATTTATATTGGTTATACCACAAAACACACACACACACACACCCCACACACACACACACACAACACATATACAATATATGTTTTTATATATAATTTTTTTTAAATTTTTTATATATAATCATGTATGTAAATATTTTTTGTTTATAAAATTTTTTTATAATATATATAATTTTTATATATTTATTTCCCATCAGCCGGGTTCATCACTGCAGGTGGGTAGGCCTCGTCATATCCGGGCATTCTGCTAAGTCATTTTAGCCCCTTTATGGGGATTTCTTGGGCTTGGGGGCCTGTATTTCCCATTGTTGTGGTCTTGTTGTTGGTTTTGTGTGGTTGTGGTGTGTGTTTAGGGTTGTGTTGTGATGGTGTGTGGGTTTTGTGTGTTTTTGTGGGGTTGTGTGAGTTTGGGTTTTTGTGTTGGGTGTTTGTTTGTGGGTGTTGTGTGTTGTTGTGTGTGGGTGTGTTGTGTGTGTGTTTGTTGTGATGTTGTGTGTTGTGTGTTGTGTGTGTTGTTGTGTGTGTGTTGTGTTTGTGTGTGTATTGTGTGTTTGTGTGTTGTGTGTTGTGTATGTTGTGTGGGTTGTGTTGTGTGTGTGTGTGTGTGGTTGGGTTTGGTGTGTGTGTGTGTGTGTGTGTTTGTTTTGTGGTGTGTGTGTGTGTGTTTTTGTTGTTTGGTATGTGTTTGTGTGTTTGTGTTTGTGTTGTGTGTTGTGGGGTTGTTGTTTATTTGTGTGTTGTGTTGTGTGTGTGTGTGTGTGTGGGTTTTGTGTTGTGTATGTCGTGTGTTGTGTGTTGTGTGTTTGTGTGTGTGTGTGTGTGTGTGTGTGTGTGTGTATTTGTGTGGTGTGTTTGTGTGTGTTGTGTTTGTTGTGTGGGTGTTGTTGTGTTGGTTGTGTGTTGTGTTTGTGTTTGTGTGTGTTGTGTTGTGTGTGTGCGTGGTGTGCTGTATTGTGTTGGTGTTTGTATTGTTTTATGTGTGTGTGTGTGTGTGTGGTTGGGTGGGTGGGTGTGTGTTTGTTTGTGTGTGTTTTGTGTTGTTGTTTGGGTGTTTGTGGGTTTTGTGTTGTTGTGGGTTGGTGTGTGGTGTTGTGTGTGTTGTGTTGTTTGTGTTTGTTTTGTGTGTGTTTGTTTTTTGTTGTTGTGTGTGTGTGTGTGTTTGGGTGTGTGTTGTGTGTTTGTGTGTTTGTTGTTTGGGTGTTTGTGGTGTGTGGTGTGTTGTGTGGTTTGTGGGTTGTGTGTGGGTGTTTGTGTGTGTTTGTTTGTTGTGTGTTGTTGTGTGTTGTGTGTGTGAGTGTGTGTGTGTTGGTGTTGTGTGTTTTTTTTGTGGTGGTGTTTGTGTGTTTTTTATGTGTTGTGTGTGTGTGTGTGGTGTGTGTGGGTGTTGTGGTGGTGTTGTGTTTGTTATTGTGGTTGTGTTGTGTTTGTTGGTATGGTGGTGTTGTGTTGTGTGGTGTGTGTTTGTGTGTGGTGTGTGTTTGTGTGTGTGGGTTTGTTTGGGTGTGGGTGTGTGATGTGGTGTGTGTGTGTGTGTGTTTGTGTGTGGGTTGTGTGTGTGTGGTGGGTTTGTTGGTGTGTTGTGGGTTGTTGTTTGGTGTGTTGTGTGTGGGGTGTTTTGTGTGTGTGTGTTGTGTGTTTTGTGTGTGTGATTGTGTGTGTGTGTGTTTGTTGTTATGTTGTGTTTTGTAGTAGTGTGTGTGTGTGTTGTGTGTTGTGGTGTGGGGGTGTGTGGGTGTGTTGTGGTGGTGTGTTGTGTGTCTGTGTGTTTTTGTTTGTGTGTTTGTTGTGTGTTTTTGTTTGTGTGTGTGTGTTTTTGTGTTTTGGTGTGTTTGTGTGGTTGTGTGTGTGTGTGTGTGTTTTGTGTTTTGTTTGTGTGTGCGTGGGGGTGTGTGGTGTGTGTTGGGTTGTGTGTGTGTGTGTGTTTGTGTGTTGTGTGTGTGTGTGTGTTTTTGTGTTTGGGGTGTGTGTGTGTTGTGTTTGTGTGTGTGTCTGGTTGGGTGTGGGTGTGTGTGTGGTGTGGATGTTGTGTTGTGTTTTTTGTGTTGTGTATTGTGTATATATGTTTGTGTTTTGTGGGTTGTGTTGTTTGTGTGTGTGTGGTGTGTGTGTCGGTGTGTGTGTGTGTGTGTGTGTGTGTGTTATTAGTGTGTGTTGTTTGTGAGTGTGTGTGTTTGTGTTGTGTGTTTGTTGTGTTTGTGTTGTGTGTGTGTTGTGTGTGTTATGTGTGTGTGTGTGTTGTGTGGTGTGTGTGTTGGTTGTGTGTGTTTGTGTGTTTTGTGTGTTGTGTGTGATGTGTGTTTTTTTTTTGGTGTGTGTTTTTGTGTGTGGATGGGTTGTGTTTTTGGGTGTGTGTGGGTGTGTGTGTGTTGTTTGGTGTGTAGTGTTTGTGGTGTGTGTGTGTTTGGGTGTTTTTGTGTGTTTTGTGTTGTGTGTGTGTTGTTTTTGTGTTGTGGGTGTGGTGTTTGTTGTGTAGGGGTTTGTTTGTGTTTGTAGTTTGTGTGTTGTGTGTTTGTGTTGTGTGTGTGTGTGTGTTTTTTGTTGTGTGTAGTTGTGTGTGGTGTGTATGTGTGTGTGTGATATGGTGTGTATGTGTGTGGTTGTGTGTTGTGTGTGGTGAGTGTGTGTGTGTGTGTGTATTTGTGTGTGTGAGTGGGTGTGTGTATTTTGGTGAGTGTGTGTGTCTGTGTGTTTGTGTGTGTGTTTGGTTGGGTGTGTGTGTGTTGTGTGTTTTGTTGTGTTGTTTGTGTGTGTGTGTTTGTTGTGTGTGTGTGTGTGTTTTTGTATTTTTTTTTGTTGTGTTGTGTGTGTTATTGTGTGTGTTGTTGAGTGTGTGTGTTTGTGTGTTGTTTATGTTTGTTTGTTGTGGTTTGTGTGTGTTTGTGTTGTGTGTTGTGTAGTGTGTGTGTTTGTGTGTGTGTGTGTGTGTGGTGTTTGTATGTGTGTTTGGTAGGTGTGTATTAGTGTTTGGTGTCGATTTCTTTGGTTTGTTTTTGGAGTGTTTTTTGGTTTTTGTGGTTTTTGTGTTTTTAATTTGGTTACAACCACCCCACACAAATCACAACACACACACACACAAACCACACACAACACACACAACAAAAAAAACCACACACACCACACACACCACAAACACAAAAACACACACACACACACCAACAAAAACACCCACACACACACACACAAAAACACACACCCACACACACACACACACACACACACACACACTCAAAACACACACCCCACACCACAACCACACACACCACACACCACCCCACACAAAAACCTTAATTTATAAAATATATTTTTTTTTTTTTTTTTTATTATTTATTAATTTTTATATATTAATTAATTTTATTTTTTTTATGTAATTTCTTTTATTTATTTTTTGGGGGGTTTTTTGTGTTTATATTTTTTTATTAATATTTTTATAGATATTTTTTTTTTTATATTTTTTTTATATTTATAAAATAATTTTAAATAAATTATATATTTAGGTGGAAATTTTTTTATATATTTTATATTTAAATTTAATTTTTTTTTTTATATAAAATATATATATATATTAATTTTTTCATTCATAATATATATTTATATTTATTTATTTATATATTTATATAATTTTTTTACTATATTTGTATTTATACAAATACACACAAACCCTTATATATTATATTTTATTTATATTTTTTTTATTTTTTTATATTTTATTAAATTTTAATTTTTATATTTATTTATTTTTATATATATATATATTTAATATTATTTATTATTTTTTTTTTTATATTTTTTTTTAAAATATAATATATTTTATTTACATTTCATATTTATTTTTTCATTTTCTTTTTTATTTATTTATAATTTATTATATTTAATACAATGGTATAAATGTATATTATATTAGTTTTGTATATTTTATATTTATATTTTTTTATACACACACACCACACCACACACATCACACACCACACACCCACCACCACACCACACCCCACCAAAACACACAACCCCCCCACACACTATTTTTTTATATTTTATATATTTTTTATTTTTTTATAATATGTTTTAGGATAATTTATATAATTTTATACGTATTTTTATATATTTTTTTTTTTTATTTAATATTATATATTTATATATATTATTTAATTTATTTATTTAATAATATATTTTTTATTTTATTTTTTATATTTTTTATTTTTTATATTTTTTTATTATTTATATTATTTTATAATTTATTTATTTTTATATATATTTAAAACACCAACGCACCCCACCCCACACCACAACAACACAAATTTATTTATAGGGGTTTTTAATATTTATATTTAATTTGTTTTTTTATATTTTTTTTTTTAAAAGTATACAACACACACACCCCACCACACCCACCTCACAAATTACATTTTTTAAAATTTATATTTATAAATTTTTTTTATATATATACCTATAATATATATATTTTTAAAATATATATATTTATATATATATTATATATATATTTTGTATAATTTTTTATATAATATAATTATTATTTTACATACTATATATACCAACACACATGTTTATCTATCATCTATCTTTTTTATATCGTTTTTATATATAAGGGTTCTGTGACTCAGGGACCCCGATAGGGCGGGTTAGGGCCAGTACTGGGCCACGTTTGGTCCCTCTATAATAAAGCACAATGTATCCCCTCCCAGATTCAATAATCGGGTGCCGGGTAGAGTTTACGTTTGGAGAGCTAATATTAAAACTATGGCAAAGCATCATCAGTAATAATGTCAGCAGTAACAATACGAATAAAAGTGATAACATTAAATAAAAAAAAAAAAAATAATTCATATAAAGTGGACCTATGATAAAAGAGCAATGATAAAAAAAAACGAAGTATTTTTCTTAACATTTCCAGGGTGATCTTTATATAGTAATTACAGCCGTCCCACTCCTAATGTGCAATAACGTAAAAATACGGGCTACATAGGTCACCTTTTGTGATGAATTTCCCGCTAGGGCACCCAGCTGTCTCGCAGAAGGTAATTGACCACACTCAAAGTCGGGCGACACTCTTTATTTTTCGAATCCAGGGGGGTGTTTCGAGCCCTGTTACTGGGACATACATTTTTGTTTCCAGGTCATGTAATAAGTTATTATGACTTACTTCATGTTAGGATTGCTAACGTAAAAATATATATATATATACAGTATAAAAGGAAGTAATGTTGAATAAAAATAGAGTAATTAACATTAAAATAAATAGAACTATAACAACATGATAAGAAATATTAAAAGATGCAATGACGAAAACACTTTAAAGAATACAATATAACAAAATTATAAAAACAAGCTCGGTGAAAGCATAAAAGATAACAAAATAAGGTAAAACAAATCAAATCATTAAATTATGAGACTAACCACGGCATATGCAAGATTATTAAAACAAAAGATCGCAGGTGAATAAAGAAACGCCAACACAAACGTGCAAAAACGCTAAAAGGTAACCTCATGCCAATTAGTAAAATAAAACAAATAAAAAGGAAATGGCAATAACTTAAATTGTAAGTCAAACTAAATTGATGCAGCTGATTTCCTCAAAAAAAAATAAATCCACCCAAAGTATAAAACACAAAAGTAATAAAAACAACACACTGCGAAATTCTGATTACATCAGCATGCTACATGAGAAAACGGGACAAAACCCTTACGTAAAAGTGAAAAATAACAAAATTCATAAAACGAAAGGAACGAAATTTAAACAACATAAAAAGGAAAGCCAAATGTGAAAGTAAAGAAGGCTGAACAGTAATGTGATGCCTGTACCAATCTGTATATGCGTGGTGTGCGGCGATTGTGTAGTTTGTTGCATCAGACGACAGGTGGGTCCATGAGGACCTGCGAAAGAATAGGAATGGATAGAAAAGGATACAGATTTGATGCAAGCTAGTGAAATGAAGAAGAGGTCTAGATATGTGAGAATTAGGAGTAAAGATGCGAGGCAAACGGGAGAGGAAACGAAGAAAACGGGGGTGAGGATGCTCGGTACAGGCGAAGGATGCACGACAAGGGCGAGGTTGCACGGAACCGGGAGGATGCCGGAAACAGGGTGAGGATCGCGGAACAAGGGGAATGCACGGAACAGGGTGAGATGCTCGATACAGGTGAGGATGCACAGAACAGGTGAGAATGCACAGAGAACAGGGTGAGGGATACGTGAACAGGTGAGATAACGTGGAAACAGGGGAGGATTGCCGGAACAGGTGAGGATGCACAGAACAGATGAAGGAGCGCGGAACAGGCGAGGATGCCGGAACAGGCGAGGATGCCACGGAACAGGTGAGGATGCGCGAACAGGGTGAGGTGCGCGAGCAGTGATGATGCCACGGAACAGGTGAGGATGCACAGAACAGGTGAGGATGCGCGGAACAGGGTGAGATGCTCAGAACAGGTGAATTCGCGAACAGGTGAGATCCGGAACAGTGAGGTGCGCTAACAGGTGAGATACGTGAGAACAGCGGTGAGGATGCGCGGAACAGGTGAGATGCACAGAACAGGTTTGAGGATGCACGAACAGTGATGATGGCACAGACAGGGTGAGGGAGCACAACAGGTGAGATGCACAAACAGGTGAGGATCACAGAACATGGTGAGAGCACAGAACAGGTGAGGATACGTGGAACTGGGTGAGTATCGCGAACAGGGAGGAGCACAGAACAGGTGAGGATGCGTGGAACAGATGAGGATGGCGCGGAACAGGTGTGATGCGCGAAACAGGAGAGGATGCCGAACAGGGTGAGATGCATGAACCGGTGAGAAGCACAGAACAGGGTTTAGGATGCACAGACAGGAGAGGATCACAGAAAAGGAGGAGATGGCACAGAACAGGAGGAGCGAGAACAGGTTGAGGATGCACAGAACAGGGTGAAGGATCACAGAACAGGTAGGATGCCTCGAACAGTGAAAAAGGGGATGCACAGAACAGGGTGAGGATGCACAGACAGTGAGAGGTGCCACCGAAATAGGGTAGATTGCACGGAACATAGGATCACAGAACAGGGGGAGTGGCGCGAACAGGTGAGGATGCGCGGAACAGGTGAGATGCACAGAACAAGGAGAGGATGCACAGAACAGGTGAGGCATGCACAGAACAGGGTGGGAGCCGGAACAGGGTGAGGTGCTGGAACAGGGAGAGATCACAAACAGGTAGGAGCGCGGAACAGGGTGAGGATGCGCGGAACAGTGAGATGCGCGGAACAGGTGAGATCTCGCAACAGTGAGATTGCGCGAACAGGGAGGAACCGGAACAGGGTGAGTATGACAGAACAGGGGAGGATGCACCGAACAGGGTGAGGACACGAACAGTAGGATGCACAGAACAGGGTGAGGATGCGCGAACAGGGTGAGGAGGCGCTGAACAAGGGATGAGGATGC
>NW_028234411.1:5632148-5642148 GCF_977035675.1 Penaeus japonicus
AAGGAAAAGGAGAATGTGGAGGAAGGGAGGAAATTTGAAGAGGACAAGGGAAGAGAAGGTTGGGATGTAGGAATAAGGGCTAACACGTTAGAAAAGTTACGTTTAGAAAATGAAATAGCATTAGGGAAATAATACTAATGATGATTAGTGAAAGAATAAAAGATGACTGGTGCACTGGGAGGGGGGGGTGATTTTAATTCATATTTTTTGTCAGGTTGAATAAATAGAGACGTTAATTTAACCCATTCCGACCCCCCCCCCCCCACACACACACCATTTCTGGAACCTTATTTGCCTTAATCTATTCCACCTCTTCATCATATATTTAGGTTCCAAGGAAGGAAGTAAATTGAGTGATCTAATCAATGATGCAGCTAATTTACGAAAACTAGCTCAAATGCCACATCTAGTAGTTACGTCTGGTGTGTGCAATGCATGGTACCAATCTACGATTTCAAAGTCTGCTACAGACAGGTGAGATATTAGGCGAAGTAATAAGAAAAAACGGACCAATACATAAATAAAAATAAGGAATACATAGACAAATATATAGACTCTTTTCTTTTTGTCAAGGCTTGGCCGCCGAAGAGCCGTGCAGATTGGGAGCGTGGTCTACGCTGCCGCCGTGCTGACAATGGGGTTCACGCCGTCGTATCCGGTCGTGCTGGCAATGCGCTGCGTGGTGGGCATTGCAGCGCAGTGCATGATCCAACCCGCGTGGAGCCTGGGTGAGGAGGTTTATCATACATGGTGGGGTTATACATGATGTAGATCCTGAAGTTCGGATGAGCGTGTATGGATGAGCGTGTGTTCGGTGTGGATTGCAGTTAGGGCTCGACTCGCATCGTCTCGCCTCGTCTCGCCGACACGACACGACGAGATGAGATACATAGTTGGGTTTCGAAACAAGGTGCCGAAACCGTTCCTCGGAATTGACCATGTAAACCGAAACACTGAACCATCTAGCCATCTATCCTCGGGCACTGACGCTCTAGAGGTGTATAAGTCCAACACAGAGACTTTTGTGTTCTAGTCGCAGGCATAATGCTAAGGACTCGTCTGCACGGTCAGTTTTGAGGAATGATTTCGGTATCGCACCATGAAACCAGGCGCCGCGGCGATTCGTCACTACCATGCTTTATTGGTTCGACAGTCATATATATATATATATATATATATATATATATATATATATATACATACACACACACACACACACACACACACATATATATATATATACATATATATAGTGTGTGTATATATATATATAATATATATATATATATATATATATATATATATATATATATATATATATATGTATGTATATGTATTTATATACATACGCATATATATATATATGTATATATATATATATGTATATATATATATGTATGCACTCATATAGTTGTGTGTATATATGCATATATACATATACACACACACATACATATATATATATAAATATACATATATATATATATATATATATATATATATATATATATATATATATATATATATATATATATAAATATACATATATACATATATATATATAATATATATATAAATATACATATATACATATATATATAATATATATATATATATATATATATATATATATATATATATATATATATATATATATATATTTATACGTTTGTGTGTGTATGTGTGTGGTTGGATGTGTAACGCACATCGCACACGCCCACCACTCTAAATTCCTCTCCCGTTCCTCCGAAGCGATGGAGTCGACGCCCACACGCCTTCGCAGCCTGGTGGGGATGCTGCTGGGCCTCCCGTACTCCTTCTCCGTGATCTTCCTCGGTGGCATTGGCTACCTCATGCGGAGGTGGCGCTACATCATGTTCATATGTTGCGTGCCGACCCTCGCCCTCCTGCCGCTGGTCTTGTAGGTTTCTTCTTGGGGTTTTCCACTCACGCACTAGATATGTATGTATATGTATGTATATATATATATATATATATATATATATATATATATATATATATTTATGTATGTATGTATGTATGTATGTATGTGTTTAAATATATATACATATAGATATATATATACATATACATATACATATATATATACATATATATTATATATATACATATATATATATATATATATATATATATATATATATATATATATATATATATATATATATATAAGTATGTATGTGTGTTTGTGTGTGTACACGTATGTCTATATGCATGCATAATTGCGGGTAGATAGGCACATGGATAGACAAGATCTATCTCTATTTCCATATGGACAGAGTGATAGATGCATAGATATAATAATTATTTAAATCCTATAGATAGATAAATAGACAGATTTTGCCCTTAATTTTATAAAGATGAAACAGACTGATAAACGAACAATACATTGCATTTGACAAGGTTAGCCAGACAAAAATACGAAGATATAGCTTTACACATAACCATACAGACTGATAGACAAATAAATCCATACAGCATATAGAAAGAGAAAATAAAAACACAAACAATTATTTTTCAGCCTAATGGACGAATCCGCGCGTTGGTTATTGCAGCAAGGAAGGCAAGAAGAGGCTACCAAGGTTCTTAAGAAAGCCGTGAGGTTGAATAAAGCTAAACTCACGTCGCCTCTTGAATCGACTTTGGAGAAATTAATTCAGGTGAGTAAACATAAGATGCTCCTCTTCTCTTTTTTACGATGAGTGAAGGAGTGAATAGGATGAGTGAATGGAATAGACGCTATGTATATAGGTATATATAGGCAAATGAATAAGTGTTAGGTGGTCGGACAAACAAACAAATAAATGAATGGAGAGAAAAAGGTAAACGTTTGATCTTCAACGAACGTTTATATGTGTGTGTGCGTGTGCGTGTGTGGGTGTGTGTGTTTTGTGTGATGTACTGTATAGTCTATATACATGCGATTTGTAGGTATATAGCACACTGAATATACAAGATATGATCTCAATTAAAATATGATCTATCTATGATAGATGCATAATATGTGTATTTTCTAAATCCTATAGATAGATAAATAGAGAGATTTTGCTAAATAGCATTTATTGATGAACAGATTCTATATCGAAAATACATGGCATTTGAACAAGGTTGCAGACATAAAATACGAAGATATAGCTTTAACATAACCATACAGACTAATATTAGACAAATAATCATACAGATATAGGAAAGAGAAAATATAAACACAAAACATCTATTCTTCAAGCCTAATGGACGAATCGCGCGTTTGTTATTGCAGCAGGAAGGCAAGAAGGGTACCAAGGTTCTTAAGAAAGCCGTGAGGTTGAATAAGGCTAAACTCACGTCGCCTCTTGAATCGACTTTGGAGAAATTAATTCAGGTGAGTAAACATAAGATGCTCCTCTTCCTTTTTTTACGATGAGTGAAGGAGTGAATAGGATGAGTGAATGGAATAGACGCTATGTATATAGGTATATATAGGCATATATGAATAAGTTTTTAGGTGGTCGGATAAACAAACAAATAAATGAATGGAGAGAAAAAGGTAAACGATTGATCTTCAACGAACGTTTATATGTGTGTGTGCGTGTGTGTGTGTGTGTGTGCGTGTGCGTGTGTGTGTGTGTGTGTGTATGTGTATGCGTGTACTTCTGTATATCTGTGCGTATGTATGTATGAGACTGTCTAAGCTTATTACACTAAAACTCCGCTCCCCTGTTCACAACAACATCAAAACCCCTTTTCACACATACACATACATAGGCCAACTCCGCTCCTGAAGACGGGGGCCCTTCCCTTAGCTCGTCCTTAGAGCAGGCGAGGGCGTACCTGCGTTCCCCCATCATGAGGACCATCATCCTCGTCACGCCCCTCCTGTGGTTCCTCCAGAGCTGCCTCTACCTCTCGGTCGCCATCAATGCCAATAACTTCAACAGGTGAGTTAAATGGCCTTAATTAAACACCTGTTCCCAGCTTGTGTTATGCATGTTTGAGTTCGTGTGGGATATGTTGCCCTGTCATGTTTTTTTTTTCTTTTTTTTTTCTTTTTTTTTTTACACATAAATGTTCTTTCAGTGAAGTGAGTTATGTTGCAGATGGAATGGGTGTGTGAATCATGTGGATAGAGATATAGGTGGATTTTGTTTTAGATTACGTATGGATGGATGGATAGATTGACGAATACTTTCACGCATGGCTAGCCGGACAGATAGAAATGCGGATAGATAAGAAATTGAAATAGAATAGACGGAAATACGATGGAACAATCGGTGCTACTATAGTATGAGGTTTACCACGATGTGAATTCTACCGTCTTCCACTCACCTCAATTTACTTAACCTAACCAAACCTAAACTAACCTAAACTAACTTAATCTAACCCAACCTAACCGATGCTAAACTAACTTAACTTATCCTACTTACCTAACCTAACCTAACCGAACCTAAACTAACCTAACTTAACCTAACCGAACCTAAACTAACCTGATCTAACCTGACCTAACCTAACCGAACCTAAACTAACCTAATCTAACCCTAACCTAAACTATTAGATAACCCTAGTAGACGGCATGCTATAGTAGTAAATGAGATAAGCGGCACACTATAGTATATGATATCGTGGTATACCGCATATTATAGTAGCACCAAACTATCTTTGATGCGTTGTTATTTTTTCAGTTTTAGTTAGGTTAGTTAATGCATTGTATGTCATTCTACATGTTCTACTAGATGCACCTCAGGATTTTGTTTACCATATAAAGTTTGTACTAGGATGGATTGTGTGGATACGTGTCCATCCATAATCTGTGTGGTGTTCTTTGAATAATTCCGAATAATTCATGTGCTGTTGTGCTCTTCATGTAAAATCATATATCAGGCTTTTAAATATCATACATATTTTTACTTATATTCTGGACTGAGCATGTTTGTTTAAAATATAGCTCTATAATATATTTTTTTCTATCTTCAATCGCCGATAAAATAACAATCTATCAGTTGAATAGACTATTAGAATCTGAAGTTTCTGAAACTTGTTAAAAAAAAAAGTTATCAACATCCAGTGACCTTAAGGTATAACGACAGGGTACATAGCAAGATAAAAGCTTACATATAACGTATGCCGAGATCATGTAACATCATACTATAATGACCTTGTGTTTACAGCCAACCTCTAATGACCTTACATTTCCAACTCAACCCCTCTAGTGACCTTCTTTGTAACATCAGCGTGTAACATCAAACTCTAACGACTCTGACCTATACTTTACATGTACATCACGAACCTTTCTATAACGACCTCGGAACATCTACTCATACGACTTCAAACGACGTCATCTTCACAGCTCAAGCTTTCCAGTGACGTCATAGTATTAACGACCTCGTAGTATCACACTCAAACGACCTGAAACGGGCGTCGTCTTTTCAGCTCGAACCCTTTCCTGTACGTGTGTCTGAGTGGTTCTATGGACACCTCTGCCATCCTGCTCATGACGCCCCTCAGCACACGCCTTGGGAGACGTGTCATCGTGGGCGGAGGGATGTTCGCGGGCGGCCTGCTCTTCCTACTCGAGCTTCTTGTCTCCGAAGGTGTGTTTGTGGCTTTGTGTGATGACAGAATTAGATGCTACTTTAGTATGCGGTCTTCCGCGGTAGGAATTATATCGTGACCTCACCTCACCTCTCGTGTCGTTCACCTGCGGTCTACCACTCATCTCAACTCACCTAACTTAACCCAACTTAATCTGATCAAAGCCTAACTTAACTCAACTTAACCTAACCTAACTTAACTTAACCTAACCCTAACTTAAACTGTTAGATAACCCTGGTAGACCGCATATTATAGTAGCAAATGAGGTAGACCGTATACAATAGTTTTTTTTCTTTCTTTTTTAGTAAGAGAGAAGGGAAAAATAGGAACAGTGTGTGTGGGTTGTGGTTTTGTGTGATGAATTATATAGGCTATAATATATATATATATTTAATATATATATATTTATATATATTTTTATAGCAGGGTAAGCAAATAGGGGATATATATATGATATATATATATACTGCATAATATATAAAAGGACAGTAATATTATATCTATTTATCATCATTATGTCATTTTCTAAGAGAGACCTATCATACCTTTTTTCAGACCTCTTCTGGCTCAAGTGGATCCTAGTTATGGGCGGTTTCCTCCTCGTCGCAGGATCTTTCCAGGTGGGTGTGTGTGTGTGCGTGTGTGCGCGCGCGTGTGTGTATAAATGAAGGGACATAAATATGCTTATTCCCTCTAACCTATAGCATTACCCTATAACCATCACTGTCCACAGATGAATTACGTCTACGGGCCAGAGCTGTTCCCTACAGAGATTCGGAATCGAGGTTTCGCTTTCGTCAACCTCATGGGTTGCCTCGGGTTCGTGTGTGCCCCCTTCATCACCTACAGACTGGTAAGGGATTGCACGTGTATTGCAAACATCTAGATCGATCAACATACACACAGACCATCAGATGGACAAACAGACAACCAGATAGACAAACAGATAGACAGATATGTATATAAACCATACCAGCTTCCTCAAAGACAAACAGATAGACAGACATGTATATAATCCATCGAATGGATACAGACACTAGAACCAATAAAGCCACCTTCCTCCAACCTCCATCCGTCTTCGCCATCACAGGTGCTGATCAGGTGGTGGGTTGCCTCCGTGACCTTCGGCTGCGCTGCGATACTAGGGAGCCTCACGCTACCTCTTCTGCCGGAGACGTGGAACAGGTCGATGCCCGATACTCTGCAGGCGTTGGAGGAGAGGGGCGTGAGGAGCAAGGATATTCCTGCGGAGTCTGGGTGTATTAATGAAGATAATGAGGAGAGTAGATTGTAGTAGTTTTTTTTTCTAATTTCTTTCTTTCTTTTCTTTCTCTCCCTCTCTCTCTCTCTCTCTCTCTCTCTCTCTCTCTCTCTCTCTCTCTCTCTCTCTCTCTCTCTCTCTCTCTCTCTCTCTCTCTCTCTCTCTCTCTCTCCCGGATTTATATGTCACCTGAAAATAAAATTCTTTTTAGATTATATCGTTTTTATACCATTCATTATGCAGGAACAAAAAGAAAAAGATGAAAATCATAAATCACAAAAACACTTATTTGCATTTAGATAGTATGAATATGCAAATGAGTAATTTAATTGGTTTACAAATACATACTCAGTTGCCCAGACACACACACACAACACACACACATATCCTTATCCATATGTGTGTATGTATATAGTAAACGGTGAGGTTACGGTGCCAATGGCCCTGTGTGTGAAGGAAAGAACGTTTTTCTATATTGAGTGAAACCCTATACTACAGGAAAACTTATTTTTGCTATCATCATGATTGTCATTACTGCGTCATTACTATCAGCATCATTATTGTTATTATCATTACGGGTTGATATCCTCACCAATTTTACTCAGCTAAGAAACAGATTGGTTATTAATACGTGTTGCTATCCATGTATTCTAACAATGTATGTTCACAGTTTGTAATCAGAGCAGCTCATTTGCATGATAATATTGAAATTAGTAAAACATAAGAATTTTAATGATTTTAATGCATTTGTATTTGATGGAGAACGTTAAAACTATAAGTGAATCACAGTTCACTCGAAGTTAAGGGTAAGAAGTGTTCATCAGGTTCACAATTTCTTTATTTCGTAGCAAATAAACACCGTTCAGGTTATACACCACGACCTGTCTCGCGAGGCCAAAGTAAGTGGCATATTTCGAAGGAGTTTGGATTAGGTTAGGAGAGAGTCTGTTACTCCAAGTAACTTCCTGGCGTTATACTCCCACTCCCTGTAATGAAGAAACACTAAATACTTTTGTGTGTTTGTCTGACCAACAATCGAAGCTTCATTTGATTCATTTATCTCGCCTGTGCATGTTCAGACACACTATACAGACCAATGGCGAAGATTCTTAGATTATGATGAATTCTCAGCGGGGTCTTCTCACAACCTTGAATTGAATTTGATGATTTGTGTGTATGTGTGTGCGCGTGTGTGTATGTGTGAAAATAGAGAAAGGGAGATAGATAGCGAGAGAGATAGAGAAAGAGAGAGAGAGAGAAAGAGAGAAAGAAAGAGAGAGAGAGACAGAAAGAGAGAGAGGGAGAGAGAGAGACAGAAAGAAAGAGGGAGAGAGAGAGAGAGAAAGAGTAAGAGACACACACAGAATGTTTGTGGTTATATATGCCTGTGCGACGTGCGTGTATTTCTATCTACATATTTATCTCATCCTTTCCATCTATACTATTTACTATATCACTTTTGATATGTATGTGCGTTTACATGTGCGTGTAAGGTGCCCTTATACATTTGAGTGAACTTGTGTAAACGTATATATATATATATATATATATATATATATATATAGATAGATAGATAGATAGATAGATAGATAGATAGATACCCATTCATGCATACATATAACAAAAACAACCAAAATATAACAAGAAACACGTATATATCTACACCAAAACAGGGTCTTACAAGCAAATAATAATTTCTTTCCTTTCTTTCCCAAATAAACAAAAAACAAAAATATCTTACGACGCCACGGCTGCTATCACAAAGGCATCACGTGTTCTGGTAGATCCTCCAGTGTTTAATCTTCTCTGGTACAGTCCGCGCCTTCTATCCTATATATAAACATTTTTTTCCGTGGTATAGTGTATTATGGTGACGAATTATTTAGTAGCTTCGATTTTTCAGTTTTTGATCGAGTGGTTGGCTTTGTTGTGTGTGTTTTGTTAGTGTCTTTTGTATATGGTTTGTGTGGATGTCAACGAGGCGGTTTTTACTGAAGAAATGGAGGTAGAAAAGATAGAAAATGATGATGAATTATTGATAATGATAATGATTATGATTATATTAATTAGTTAACAATGATAATGATGGTGGTGATAATGGTGATAATGATATTGATAATTATGAAAGAAACAATAATGATGGTTATAATGTTATCATTATAAACAATGATATGAGAATAATGGCAGTGATGATTATAGCAATGATGATAACAATAGATATGATTATGACAATGATGATTATGGTAATGATAAGACTAGTAATGATGATAATCATGATAATGAAATTAATGATGACAATAACAGTAATAATGACAACGATAATGATAATAATGAAAATAATGATATCAACAATAATAATTATCATGAAAATATTATTAGTAAAACTAGCAATAATGATTATAATGATAATGGTGATGATGTTGATAGTATTGATAAAATTATAATAATAATAACTAAAGTAATAGTGATAATAACAACTATGATGAACGCACTAATAACAATTATAATGTTAACAGTCATAACGATAATTAAGAAGATTATAGTAATCATAATAAAGATGATGATAACAACAATGATGATGATGATGATACTTCCGATAACAATAATGATGATAATTAAAATGATGATAATAATGATACTTTCGATAACGATGACGATGATAGAAATAATAAGATGATAATTATAGATAAAAAATTGATAAATAAATAAGGCTAAACATTATTTTTAAAAATCTACAAAAAATGAAAAGGACCTAGCTTAATGGATGCCATTCTGACTTGACATGATATGATATCCGAAGTAGCAAGCGATAAATGGAAAATATCGTACGTATATCGCGCAGGACGATCGTGGAATTAGATATATACGTAACCTAACCTAACCGTTCTGTGGAAAGATCTTGAGAAATCATGATTTTGCATTTATTAGTGGAATGAAGTCTACGATTGAGGTTGGTGTCTTATTCATACGCGTAGTGTTCTCTCTGTCTCTGTATGTCTGATTGTCTGTCTTTGTCTCTCTTTGTCTGTCTGTATGTATGTATGTTTCTCTCTGTGTGTCTGTCTGTGGCTTTATCTCCCCCTCTCACTATTTCTTGTTCACTATCTCTGTCTCTTTCTCTTTATTTCTTGTTCTCTCTCTCTCTCTCTC
>NW_028234411.1:5652148-5657148 GCF_977035675.1 Penaeus japonicus
GAACATGGATAACAACGATGACGACGACTTCGACACACTCCTCTCCAGTATAGGATTCGGACGATGGCAAGTTCCAACAATGGTTGCTGTGGTCCTCGGTGAGCAAACTAATTCTTTAGAAAAGTAAACTAGTCTTTGGTAAAACAGGAAATAATGACGATAATGATAATGATAATAATAAATATATAATAATGATGATGACAGTTGTAATAATGATGATGATAGTAATAATAATGATAACAATAAAAATAGATAATGAAAATGATAATAATAAGAACAGATAATGATAATGATAATAGTGATGATAATGATGATAAACAAAAACACTGCACACATTAGGTGGTTCTCTATGGATAAACTAATCTTTGGCAGAACAAGAAAAAATGACAATGATAATGATAATAGATGTATAATAATGATGATGATAGTGATAATAATGATAACAATAAAAATAGATAATGATAATGATAATAATAAGAACAGATAATGATAATGATAATAGTGATGATAATGATGATAAATAAAAACACTGCACACGTTAGGTGGTTCTCTGTGGATAAACTAGTCTTTGGAAAAAAAGTCTATACTTAACAGGGTTTTGAAATTGATCTTTGTGGAGTAAATATCTAAATTGATATAATATTAAAAAAAAAAAAAATACTTTTCTCTTCTTTTCTATTCTAAACCCACCGCCATGGTTAGACTCGGGCATAATTTACAAAGGGAAATCTATTTAAATCGCCGTATGATGACTACAGACAAGGCTCAAGAAGAAAAGAAAGGGGCAGACGAGAAAGAAAAAAAAATAGAGCGAAAGAAAGATGAACGAAGAATAATGCTAATGTCATGCGGGTGTTGGACGCAAGCGAGAGAGCATCTTCAGACATGCTGGTGGCGCCAAACCCGATCGCGATTTTTAAGTAGACAATGGCGGCCCGGTTTCCTCACTACCTTACGGCCTTAGCTATTCTTATATGTAAATGATACTCAGTCTGTTATTTCGTCTATGTACATCTTATTTGCCAACTTTTAGACTATCATATATAGCACACCATCGAGAAAAATGACGAATTCGATGCACTCGCAAAAAAACGGGAAAAGGGTAAAAATATGAGAAATGGTTGAGTAAGCTAACCCGCATCTTCTAGACGCGAGCTATCTACTTCAAAGGACACGAGAATTGGCGCCAAGGTCTCTTTTTGCGACACTCACCTACGAAAAGACAATTATTCACGTCATTATACCCATGTGTTAATGAAAGACTTAATTCACTCCCCTGTGTGACTCTTGTCATTTGCATTAATGAGACCAATAGATATAGCCATTATCATCATTATATGTACATACTTTCCAAGACATTAAAAAAAAAAAAAAAAAAAAAATCCATTATCACATATATCAACACTTCATCTTCAATTCATTCAGAGCAAAACCATCACTTCATCACTGACATTCAACCGAAAACATACGATCTTCCACGTGAAACAAACTTCTCCTATTTGCAGTGGTCTTGCAATATCCTATTCACCTCGTGGGTTCTCCGTTGCTGAGTGGTCCCTTACCCTTCCGGTGTTCTCATCTGGATAATGCGACGGCGATACCAGTGACGGGGTAATTGTATTGAAGCTGTTTGTCTGTGTGTGTGTGTGTGTGTGTGTGTGTGTGTGAGAGAGAGAGAAAGAGAGAGAGAGAGAGAGAGAGAGAGAGAGAGAGAGAAAGTGTTTCTTTTATTGATGTATGTATTGACGTGTATTATTTGTTCCTCTATATGCTTTAAGATTGTATTACGTGTATTCAATCTCCCAATGCACCCACTTTATTTCCATTGAACAGCTTATCCTACTTCAACGATGAATGCATACCGCTGCCTGGTACCCACGATAAGCAGAATGCAACTGCTAACACCTCTGTCACCACTACGATCCTGGCCCCTCCTGAGAATACCGAACGCCATCTAACCTCAATGATATCGTGTCCAGTTATAGAATACAATACGTCGATATTCACGTCAACTGTCATCTCAGAGGTATGTCGCAGTTATCAAATGTTGTTTGTTGATAAATCTATCTACCTTTTGCTCTTTGGGGTTGCATGTTATGCAATGTCACGAGGGAATAAAACGTTCTGTTCTGTTCTCCAGTGGCATTTGGTGTGCGAGAGGAAACACCTGCAGCCGCTCTTTCAGATGATGTACAACGTAGGAGGCATTTTCGGAAGCTTTGTTGGAGGCCACATTGGCGACAAGTAAGCACTATATATACGGTTGGAATACGGTAGGATTGTAGGACAGAAGATATAGGAATGATACACGGATAGTAGTGGATCTCATTAACGAAATATATATAAACATAGACATAATAAAACACTGCCACAAAATGAAAGGAAAAACTTTTTAAAGAAAGTTCCTCATCCGGCGTAAGCAATTCATTTTTGGATTGCTTACGCCTGATGAAGAACTTTCTTTAAAAAAGTTCGAAACGTCGCGAGTTTTTCCTTTCACTTTCATTTTGTGGCATTGTTTTATTATATCTGTTATGTACACGTTACTGTGTTTGTGTTTTTTGTAATAAACATAGACACTCACTTCGCTATCTGTTTAACAACTAATCAAAGAATAAGAACAATGCTCGATGGACATACCACTCCCTAAAACCGCTATTAGTTCTTCATTTGATCTCCCGCCAACAGATGGGGACGCCGTCGATCTCTACAGATCGGAATCGTGTCTTACGTACTGGTGGTTATAGCCATGGCTTTTACATCCTCCTTTCCGTTCCTCATGGTTTTGAGGATTCTGACCGGCGTGACTGGTCAGAGTATGTTAATACCTACTTGGAGCCAAGGTGAGGGAGGATAAGTTTGTATATCTATATGTGTGTGTGTGTGTGTGTGTGTGTGTGTGTGTGTGTGTGTGTGTGTGTGTGTGTGTGTGTATTTAATTGCATGTTTTGAATTCACTTGTTGAACTATTTCATCCTAATTCAAGCAATACGCGTACCATAGCACATCCGAATGGCTGCATTCTACAAGCAGACGAAATATATCTCATATCACAGAAATCTTCCCCTCCCCCTCCCACCCCTCCTCCCGTCCTCCCCAGCGCTCGAATCTGCGCCCTCCCGCCACCGGAGCCTCGTCGGGATGTTACTCGGGTTCCCGTATTCGGTGTTCGTCATCGTCTTCTCGGGCGTCGGTTACCTCATCCGGTCTTGGCGTTACCTCATGCTGGTGTGCTGTGCGCCGTCCCTCGCGCTCCTGCCGCTGTCTTTGTAAGTGTGTGTGTAACGGTGTGTAAGTGTGTTTGTGTGTGTAAGTGTTTTAAGTGTGTGTGTGTGTGGTTATATGTGTGTGTGTAAGTGTTTTAGTTGTGTGCAATTGTGTGTGTGTGTGTGTGTAAGTGTGTTAGTGTGTAAGTGTGGGTAAGTGTGTGTGTTGGTGTAAGTATATGTATGCGTGTGAGTGTGTAAGTGTGCCAGTGTGTAAATGTGTGTAAGTGTGCCAGTGTGTAAGTGTGTGTAAGTGTATGTGTGTGTGTGATATTCCATGGTATACATACAGCTCTCTCAACAGCTTAATGGACGAGTCAGCACGATGGCTAGTTCAGCAAGGCAGGCAAGACGAAGCCATGAAGGTCCTTAAGAGAGCCGTAAAACTAAACAAGGTCTCTCTCTCATCACCTCTGGAGTCCATCGTAGAAAAATTAAGCCAAGTAAGCCCCAATGCGACTGTCTCTCTGATCCACATTGTATGTCTAGAGGCGGTGGATATACATCTTTGATACATTTCGGTCATATCACCCCCCTCCCCCCTCAACCCCAACCCCCCGACAGCAATGTTGATACTTGAGGTACTTCACGTCCACAGAACTCCGAACCCAAGCCGGAGGAAGAGGCTGCATTTTCCGTGAGAGAGTCCTTCCGACAGGCGATGGCGTACCTGCGTTCCCCCATCATGAGGACCATCATCCTCGTCACGCCCCTCCTGTGGTTCCTCCAGAGCTGCCTTTACCTCGCGGTCGCCATCAATGCCAATAACTTCAACAGGTGAGTTCTCAACTTCAACAGGTGAGTTCTCAACTTCAACAGGTGAGTTCTCAACTTCGATAGGTGAGTTCTCAACTTCAACAGGTGAGTTCTCAACTTCAACAGGTGAGTTCTCAACTTCAACAGGTGAGTTCTCAACTTCAACAGGTGAGTTCTCAACTTCAACAGGTGAGTTCTCAACTTCAACAGGTGAGTTCTCAACTTCAACAGGTGAGTTCTCAACTTCAACAGGTGAGTTCTCAACTTCAACAGGTGAGTTCTCAACTTCAACAGGTGAGTTCTCAACTTCAACAGGTGAGTTCTCAACTTCAACAGGTGAGTTTCAACTTCAACAGGTGAGTTCTCAACTTCAACAGGTGAGTTCTCAACTTCAACAGGTGAGTTCTCAACTTCAACAGGTGAGTTCTCAACTTCAACAGGTGAGTTCTCAACTTCAACAGGTGAGTTCTCAACTTCAACAGGTGAGTTCTCAACTTCAACAGGTGAGTTCTCAACTTCAACAGGTGAGTTCTCAACTTCAACAGGTGAGTTCTCAACTTCAATAGGTGAGTTCTCAACTTCAACAGGTGAGTTCTCAACTTCAACAGGTGAGTTCTCAACTTCAATAGGTGAGTTCTCAACTTCAACAGGTGAGTTCTCAACTTCAACAGGTGAGTTCTCAACTTCAACAGGTGAGTTCTCAACTTCAACAGGTGAGTTTCTCAACTTCAACAGGTGAGTTCTCAACTTCAATAGGTGAGTTCTCAACTTCAACAGGTGAGTTCTCAACTTCAACAGGTGACTTCTCAACTTCTATGGGTGACTTCTCAACTTCAACAGGTGAGCCTTCAACTTCAACAGGTGAGTTAAATGGCTTATTTGTTTTGCTTTTCGTTAACGTATGCAAGTTTATATTTAGATATATTTTTTGACTCCCGTGTGATTTATCAGCATTATTGTGTTGCTCCTCCGTTGGTA
>NW_028234411.1:5669648-5672148 GCF_977035675.1 Penaeus japonicus
GAGCATAATGATCGTATGATTCTTGTCATTCTAAAACCTTAATTGGCACAATTGTACTTGTACAGTGGCCTAATTAATTTTGTAAATCGTATATGCCTGAGAGTAACCAGAATCCACAGACTTCGTGCTTGTCTCCATTGTTTCAACTTAATAATAGGCTTTTTGAGTCTGAAACACTACTGGCAAATACATGCCCGTAAAAGCATGAGATCTGTTGGACACATATCTACACTAAATATGGAAGAAAAACCTAGATATAAGGTAGAACAATCAATTCAACAGCACCTTCGAGTTATTCTGTATTGAATACGTTTTGTGCTTTTACTTAGTGCCTTCAGGAGTGACTGACATAACTCAGAAACGTCGGAAAAAGTCAGTACTTAACATCTTAATTTCTTTAAAGGTTAAATCGACTCATTCTACAACAATTTAGGTGCGTGTTTTACTTCTAGTTTGGATTTTATTACCAGTGATATTGCATGGAACCCAACTGAAGGAGATATCAGTAACCTCAGTTTCTGGATTTCTGTGGCTAACCACGTTTTCTTTCATAATAAAATGACATTGAAAACTGTTAGTGGGTGACACATACATTTTGATTTATTTCCTTATCATTGCTGTTAATATTATAGTGTAGACAGCAAAGATAGTTTCATAGATTGAAACACGGAAATATAAACGAAACGGCTATTATGAGGATGGAGGGAACTTTTCATTTCATACATCCAAATTATGTTAATTTAGACGTTTATATACCATTTATTAAAGTAATTATATATTTAAGGACTTCCTTAAAACGGGTTCGGAAGAGATATTTTTGTAATGTTTAATATCCCAGCAACATCACGCTATTATCAGCAGGTAAAAACAACAAAACACTTTGTACTTTTGATTAGGGTATCATCGCATATTTCCACATACGAAATAGATTGATAACGACATGTAGATTAACTACATTGGTGTAAACGCCTACTAGGTCAGGAATTGGCGCGATTGTAATCATAAATAGACATATCTGCTTGCATTGATAATTCAACAAAAGTATACATTTTATAGTATTTTTTCATCAGATTCCTCCCTGAACAGAGATGATGCACGCTATACATTTACACAAGGAAACTATCACACGGTATGTGCGGATAAGGGCATGTACAAGATGACAATGATACTGACAGATACAATAGATGTAGTCTTTTGTATATATATGTAATTATGTATACAACTATACTCACATGTGAACTCAGAGCATGTAAGTATATTAATACGAATATACCTATGTGTATCTATATTATGTATTTATATATATATATATATATATATATATATATATATATATATATATATATATAATTGTATATATGTATATATATATATATATACATATATTATATATATATATATATACACAT
The DNA here is from genome assembly GCF_977035675.1 of Penaeus japonicus. NCBI lineage: Eukaryota > Metazoa > Arthropoda > Malacostraca > Decapoda > Penaeidae > Penaeus > Penaeus japonicus. The sequence goes on from NW_028234411.1 coordinate 5,671,058, forward strand.
ATTATATCTACATGCATCCATCACATACACACACACACACAAAGTCGTGGACGCACAAATATTATATATATGCATATATCCCTTATATTTACATGGTGCATGTGCAGCCAGCATTTATATATAATTATATGTCATGAATATATGTATGTATGTATGTATGTATGTATATTTATACCGATAGATAAACAGATCGATAGAGACGTAGATACACACACACATTCAAATGCATAACGAATATATGCGATTTGAAGAAGAAAAACGGAATATAATTAATGAGATTTTTTTCTCTTTTTCATACGTAAATGAATAACAAAACACTATGTGAACGCTGAGATTCACTTGTTTCGTTATAGAAAAAAGTAATACTTTATGGGAAATTGTTGACTCTTATCCTGATATATATCCAATAACTTGAGATCACAGATAATTTTGTTTTAAAAACCTAACCTAGATATGAAATAGGTACGTAATATCATTTTAATTGTAAGCAGAGAGTTCTCTTGTTGTTTATCATCTATGTCTTGATATATAACATCATTGATTTCCAAAAATATTAGCATAATATAGGATATTATCAATGAAGGATTGAGAGTCAAGATTGATTTTATTACTATTATTATTTTCTACAGCAGAGAGAAAGAGCGAACTTTATTTAAAAGAAGTTTTTGTCTCATAAACTCTAATTTTCTGCAATATCTAAATTAATTTGCAACTAAAGGAATCATTAAAGCAATCATAGTTTATGATGGTACAGTAGGTTAGGTAAACAGCATAGATCAATAATTTTTATTTCATATAAAAATAACTTCGAAAAAAGAATATATAAGCACTACTTCTAGTCAATAATTGTCCTCAATATATAAAGAAAAATAATTGCATCTGTAACATTTATAATAGTTCATGATCAGGGAATTATGATTTAATTTCGCACTTCATTTTTTTCAACGGCAAATTCATTCACTGATTGAAGTTTTCAATATCCTTTATTTTAAATCTTGGGCGCCGTGATGGTGAGGACACCGTCGGAGGACATCGCTGAAGTGACAACATTCATGTCCACTTCGCCAGGAAAATTGAAACGCCGACAGAAG
>NW_028234411.1:5697148-5704857 GCF_977035675.1 Penaeus japonicus
ACATTTGGTTTCTCCCCACGTATCCAGGATTTGGTCGATGGCTGTTTCAAAGTGTTTCCGAATATCCTCGAAGAAGGAATCGTGGAAGAAGAGTCCCTTCTCAACGATCGGAAGGAGGGAATCCTCGTTGCATTTGGTTTCTTCTTTAGGTTTCTGTTCAGTAAGTGAGGTAGAATTGTTGTTCTCCATCTTGCCCATAGTATCTATCACTTAAACAAGGTTAATTTCTTGAAAAGATAGCTTGCAGGTTGCTTTGCTCTCCCAAGGATTACTGTTTGCGTTGTGTCTGGCAGGAGGTGGTTGCTGAGGCTTTTATGTGGCGCGAGTTGGGTGTTTGCCCACCTGTTCCCTCCTACATTTGGATACACTGTTATGGCCTTCTTGGCAGCATTTTTCTGCGAAATCTCTTGAATCTTCCAGTACTCGGTGGTAGCATTTATAGTACTACCAACAAAGCCTAGAAAGTAATTTTAAAGAATGAATATCATGTAAAACTATGAAACGTTTTTCTTTATCCATAATGCTTATTCTCTCTCTCTCACACACATAAATGTGAATACACTCATATAGATTAAGAAATGAATAGATTTGAATATATATATATATATATATATATATATATATGTGTGTTGTGTGTGTGTGTGTGCGCGCGCGCGCGCGTGTGTGTGTGTCTGTGTGTGTGTACGACGAAAATTTACTGATACATCTCATACAGAGTGAGAGAGTGTTTTCTTGAATGTGTAAGGTACTGATACTGATATTATGTGACCAAAGACATTGATCATGTATGTCTACTTAATTCAATGCAATATCGATGGCGGTTTGTTTTGACCTGACGCTTCCTGTCTCCATTGTTCGTTTCTGCCTCGGAACACTAGTTTCTCTAGGCAGCTGTGTTTGTTAACAGAAGGCCTTGAGGCGTAGAAAGTGACTGAAGATTGGTACAAAAAGACATGCAAGGATCACAGACAGACAGTTCAGGACAGACAGGTCAGACAGACAGACAAGAGCGAACAGCTCTGACCTCCGGCCTTCGGCCCCTGGTTTGGCCGGAGTCTGGTATATTAACAGTTCACAATAAAGACCATGACACGTGAACGTCTGTCTCTTATCCACGGGATCACAACCAGGGCATCGAGTGGTTATAACAACTGCTCTCAGTGGTGGGCCACAACTGTGGCCAGCAAGCTGGTTATAACTAGTGCCAGCTGGTGGTTTACAACCAGTGGCACCGGTGGTTTACAACTGGTGGCACTGGTGGTTTACAACTGGTGGCACCGGGTGCTTACAGAATGATTTAGGAATAAAAAATGGATGAGGGAGAGAATTTGATCGGTTATACTGTCACTTAGTCCTAAGGTCACATAATGATGCCTATTAAAAGAGGAAACCTGTGTGTGCTTAGAACACATATTCAAAAGTTCAAGTTCAATTGATATTATGTTAAGAAACATCAAATTCGACTCGCACGCACACACGCAACAAAAAATAGTAGGAAGGTTTTGTCAGGCATTTCAAGTGGATTGGATTTTGTATTTAACGCATCCACCTGAGACCACTGAAGTAAGACTTACAAGCCTTTCTAAAATTAATACACATAATCAGCCAGAAGTTTACAGCATCATTTGTACTATCAGGAAACAGATCGCAAATCATTAACATGTAATCATGAATATGATATGTATCTATTATCGAAATAGAAGATTAATCATATTTCCATTTCTACTAAGCATTTTATAAGGAAATTATTCCGGAAATTTCAGATGAGATCGAATCTTGACTAATGCCAACTCTGAAGCATACCGCGGTTACACAAACAGAAGCTTCTTGCATCATGGGCGTGGTACCAACTCCGCCCTGCTTTGTCCCGCTTGACATAAAGTAAACATTTCTCTAGTATAGGGAACGGGTTTTTTTCTCTTCCTCTCCTTTCCTTCCCATTGAGGTTTCAGATTTTTCGGGGATCATTGTCAGGAGGTTAGTTAAGATGCTTCATTGACTAATTTCATAAACAATGATATAGTGAAATAGACACGTAGACACACAAATACATACATATATGGACACATACATACATACACACACAGACACACACACGCACATATATATGTATATATATATATATATATATATATATATATATATATATATATATATAAACATATATATACATTTATATGAATATATGTATGCATGTATATATGTATGTATGTATATATATTTGTTTATATATATATGTATATATATACATATATATACATACATATATATATATATAAATATATATATATAATATATATATATATATATATATTTATATTATATATATATATATATATATATATATATATATTATATATATATATGCAGCACACACACGCTCACACGTGTTGTATATATATATATATATATATATATATATATATATATATATATATATATATATAATATATATATATATATATATATATATATATTATGTATTTATATAATATATATATATATAAATATATATAATTAATATATGATATTTACCTATATCTATATCTAGATAGATAGATAGATAGATAGATAGATAGATGTGTGTGTGTAAACATAAACACAAACACATACACATACACATACCCATACACACACACACACACACACACACACACATATATATATATATATATATATATATATATATATATATATATATATATATATATATATATATATATTCAAGCTATAGACTTGCCTCGGGGGAGGCGCAATCGAATGATTGACATAATAATCAAAGCTGTAATGAACATCTTGATTTTCCAAACGTTTCGAAGAACCATTCCCTTCAGAATGATGTTCAAATATAGCATATCTATATAGCTGTCCTAGCTGTAATGCTAGGTATATTGGGTCAACTTCACGTTGGTTCAAACACACGATCCTTGAAAATAATTTGCATTAGTAATAATGCTTTCTTTGCATAAATTTGATACCAGATATGTAATTGATACTAGTTAAGAACTATTTCATCTGTTTATGATTCAATGTTCATGATACAAATCAAATTATATTTGGGCTGTTAAAATAATATTGTTTACATAGACATAATTTCCCTATGAAATATATTGGGTAAAGAAAGAACGAATATTGGAAATTCAGTATTTTATTATATATATAACTATTACAAAAATATATTCTGTATTGCTTTCTTCTGTCTTGGTGTCATCACTGTCCTTTAGTCCTTGTTGTATCATTCGCGTCCTGTGAAATCTTAGGAGCCGTGATGGTCAAGACGCCATCGGAAGACATTGCTGAAGTGACGGCCTCTAAGTTCACTTCGCCTGGGAAGTTGAAACGTCGATAGAAACTTTTCATAGACTTGAAGTCGTCCTCATCTTTTTCCATTCGACCTTCCACCACCACCTGTTTATCCTCCACTCTTACTTTGACGTCTCCACTCTTGAAGTCGTGGACATCCAAAACCACCTGCATACAAAATCGGTTTGAAATACCCTTGTAATAAATTATATTCACTATCTTATTATATCCAATAAACACATATCGCAAATAAGTTGGTTACATGATTAATACATAATTTATATAAGCATGATCCCTTACCTTATGGGTCTGGTCATCTTCACTGAATGCCACGACTTGGTTCTCCTCCTGCGAATTACGTTCTCGTACACGTGTAAAGCTACTCATGAGATCATTCATGGATTTGGTTTCTCCCCACATGTCAAGGATTTGGTCGATGGCTGTTTCAAAGTGTTTCCGAATATCCTCGAAGAAGGAATCATGGAAGAAGAGTCCCTTCTCAGCGATCGGAAGAAGTGAATCCTCTTTGCATTTGGTTCCTTCAGGTGTCTCTTCATGAGAGACAGTATTTTCGTTTTCCATCTTGGTCATGTTGCAAAGTTGTAGCTAGAGGAAATGTTGCAGATAGAGCTTCGGTTTGCTTTGTTCTCCCAAAGAGTATTGCTTCGGTTGTGTCTTTTATGTGGCGTTAACTGCCCATGTTACACCTACTTTTGGATACACGGCTACAGCATCCTTGGCAACTATAGTGATAATCTTGAAGTTTCCAGGTTCTTTTCTCTCTCCCTCAGACATACATAAATGTACATTTAAATATTCGTATATATACATGTGCGTGTGTGTGTGTGAATATATAAATGACTATGCACACATACTCAGACACACACACACACACACACACACACACACACACACACACACATATATATATATATATATATATATATATATATATATATATATATATATACATACATACAAACACACACACATACGTGTGTGTGGATAATGATATGAATGAATAACTTTACGACGCAAAAGATGTAATTGATGCGTTTCGATTATCTCGTTAATTACATCTCTTGCGTCGTGAAGTTATTCAGTCTAATGTATACCTTTATCCACATTCATAATAAACTTTATTTGTATGTGTGAGTGTGTGCGTATCTGTGTGATCATCCACTTACATTGAGAGGTATTGCCTCTTAAATGTACACATACAAACACATTTGATATACATATGTACACATACGTTCATCCACGTACACGTGTGTACACATGACTTTAAGAGTGGAGACGTCAAAGTAAAAGTGGAGGATGACAAACAGGTGGTGGTGGAGGGTCGAATGGAAAAAGAAGAGGGCGTCTTCAAGTCCATAAAAAGTTTCTTTCGACGTTTCAACTTCCCAGGCAAAGCTTTAGAAATTATGTAATGATTATCTGAGGAGTATTAGTTTCATAGCCCTAATACAGGGTTACAAAATTTAACGCAAAGTTTACATTTGTATTAAGAGAGAGAGGAAAAAAAACGATTATTCCTCCATAAAGGGGGAAAATCAACATTCCGTTACTTAAAATTATACATTTTACAGAACAGTAATTACTGGATAGTGCTTCCACCAATTATTCAGATTTTCTCTTTTCAAACGTTATCCCCAACGCAAGTTCATAGTTAATAGATATTCGGTTATAAGCAAACCAATCACTAAAACGTGAATATTAAATCCCATCCCTTCTTCATGTTGTAACAAGAACAGCAAGCTAATATTAGCTTAGATATTAGAGCAAATTAATGAGCAATGTATAGATCCATACATCTGTCTAAACATTCATACATCATACACACATAAATAAAAAAGTACATGCAGAAGTTTTTATATATGTACATATAACTATTGCAAGTTTGTATACACTTACACACACTCTAAATGTTTCAGTAAGATATTCATCTTATGCAATAGCACACTTGCATTATGGGGAATTTTACGGCTTGAATATCAACGCTTGACGAATCAGCTCTTCGAAATATGTATTATACTGAAATCGCAGGAACATACGTATGATGATGTGTATGTAGTGTATGCTCCCACATGTTCACATTAAAAAATCTACCCTAAGTATCCTCAAAATGGTCTACGTAAACGCAAAGTCTATAGAAGATCAAAGGATAATCGTAAACAGAGGATAATCGAAAGACAACACATTTTTACAAACTCTTCTTGAAATCAATTTTTACATCATTCAAAATATAAAAGCTAATTATCCATTGTGTTTACAATAAAAATATCCTTATGAAGACTAAAAGTATTTTCTCCTCATGTCATCTTTGTTTACTTTGATTCCTCTGAAATCTTGGGAGCAGTGATAGTCAAGACGCCATCGGAAGACATTGCTGACGTCACGGCCTCCAAGTTCACTTTTCCTGGGAAGTTGAAACGTCGACAGAAGCTTTTCATGGACTTGAAGTCGCCATCTTCTTTTTCCACTTTACCTTCCACCACCACATGTTTATCCTCCACTCTTACTTTGACGTCTCCACTCTTGAAGTCATGAACATCCAGCACAACCTGCATTAAAATAAATTTGAATTGTTTAGTGAATTACCTAATGTTTATCCTTTTGTTCAACCTGATAAATATATGAATAAGTATCTTCGCGATCATTATGGTCCCTAGACGAGAGAATTAAACTTATGACTCTTGTCACTGAAAGCCATGACTTGGTTCTCTTCCTCAGAATTACGTTTCTATTTTCTTTTCATCTACGTATATGCATTTGTGAATGAATTGATTGTGTGCTCCTAATGATTGATGAAAAGGAATACTAACCTTATGGTTCTGGTCGTCTTCACTGAAAGCCATAACTTGTTTCTCCTCCTGCAGATTACGTTCTTTTACATGTCTGTAGCTACTCATGAGATCACTGACGGATTTGGCTTCTCCCCACGCATCCATGATTTGGTCAATAGCTGTTTCAAAGTGTTTCTGAATGTCCTCGAAGAAGGAATCATGGAAGAAGAGTCCCTTCTCAACGATCGGAAGAAGTGAATCCTCGTTGCATTTGGTTGCTTCTCCAGGTTTCTGTTCAGTAAGTGAGGTAGAATTGTTGTTCTCCATCTTGCCCATGGTATCTAAAACTTAAACAAGGTATATTTCTTGAAGAGAAATATTGCAGTTAGCTTTGTTCTCCCAAGGAGTGCTGTTTGCGTTGTGTCTGGCAGGAGGGGGTTTCTGAGGCTTTTATGTGGCGCGTGTTGGGCGTATGCCCACTTTGTACCTCTTACATTAGGCCTTCTTGGCAGCATCTTTCTGCGAAATCTCTTGAATCTTCCAGTACTCGATGTCAACTTTTATAGTACTACCAACAAAGCCTAGAAAGCAATTTTAAAGAATGAATATCATGTAAAACTACGAAACGTTTTTCTATATGCACAATGCTTATTCTCTCTCTCTCACACACACATGTGAGTACACTGATATAGATTAAGAAATGAATGGATTTGAATATATATGTATATGTATTTATACATATATATATATATATATATATATATATATATATATATATACATATATATATATATACATATATATACAGTATATATATATATATATATATATATATATATATATATATTGTGTGTGTGTGTCTGTGTGTCTGTGTGTGTGGGTGTGTCTATGTGTGTGTATGTGCTACGAAAATTTACTGATACATATTACACAGAGAGTGAGAGAGCCCGTTTTTTTTTTTTCTATGATTAAGAAATAAAAAATGGATGAGGGAGAGAATTTGATCGGTTATACTGTCACTTAGTCCTAAGGTCACATAATGATGCATATTAAAAGAAGAAACCTGTGTGTGCTTAGAACACACATTCAAAAGTTCAAGATCAATTGATATTATGTTAAGAAACATCAAATTCGACGTGCACGCACACACGCAACAAAGAAATAATAGGAAGGTTTTGTCAGATTTCATGTGGACTGGATTTTGTATTCAAAGTATCCACCTGAAACCACTGAAGACGAACAAGTAAGACAAGCTTTTTTAAGATGGATACACATAATTAGGCAGAAGTTTACAGCATCCTTTGTACTATCAGGAAATAGATCGCAGATCATTAACACATAATCATGAATATGATATGTATCTATTATTGAAATCGAAGATTAATCATATTTCCATTTCTACTAAGCATTTTATAAGGAACTTATTCCGGAAATTTCAGATGAAATTGAATCTTGACTAATGCTAACACTGATTCAAACCACGTACCACGGTTACATATAAAACAGAAGCTTCGTTGCATCATTGCGTGGTACCGGACTCACACGCTTGCTTTGTCCCGCTTCGACAGAAAGTAAACATTTCTCTAATAGAGGAACAGCGGCATTTTTTTTCTCTCT
>NW_028234411.1:5704957-5709957 GCF_977035675.1 Penaeus japonicus
TACTTTCTAAACCTCTGTTGGTATAGTTCTATAAATGTTGCTATCGAGTACTGGAAGATTTAGAGGATTTCGCAAGAAGATGCTGCGCACACATTGTATTTCTCTTGTGCATCTGAATGTAATAGCATTGTAACATGCACATAATTCATTAATATCGACATCTTCTCAAACCATTTTGTAGCCTAAAAATATTAACATACAAGAATTAAGAAACTGGAAGCTTCAAGGAAAATTTATTTAAAAGATGTTGCAAGAGGGTACCGAGTACAAAAGTAGGAGGGAAAAAGGAGGGCAAACACCAACTTGCGCCACATAAACGCAGACCCACTCTGCAGAACAACCGCCAACAGTACTCCTAGGAGACAAAGCAACCTGCAAGCTATCTTTCAAGAGATCTACCTTGTTACTGTAAATACTACGGCTACGAAAAAAAAAAAATGGAGACAACCATTTCACCACCTTACTGACTAAACCTGGAAAAGCAACCAAAGGCAACAAGGATTCCGTCCTTCGGATCGTTGAGAGGGGGCTCTTCTTCCATGATTCCTTCTTCGAGGACATTAGAAAAACACTTTGAATAGCTATCGACCAAATCCATGGATCGTGGGGAGAGGAGCCCCAACATCGTCAGTGGAATCTCATGTTGTAGCTTTACACGAGTACGATGGGTAAAAGAACGTAATCTGCAGGAGGAGAAACAAGTCATGGCTTTCAGTGAAGACGACCAGAACCATAAGGTTGGTAATTCTTTTCAGCAAACATTAGGATCACACAAACAAGTTATTCACAAATGCATATATGTAGATCGAAGGAAAATAAATCGTAATTTACACAGAGAGAACAAAGTCATGGCCTTCACTGAACACGACCAGTCACAAGTTTAGTCTAGGAACCAAAAGAATAAACATTAGGTAATTCATTAAGTAATTCAAATTCAATTTATATGCAGGTTGTCCTCGATGTTCATGACTTCAAGAGTGGAGACGTCAAAGTAAGAGTGGAGGATAAACATGTGGTGGTGGAAGGTCGAGTGGAAAAGGAAGATGGCGATTTCAAGTCCATGAAAAGCTTCTGTCGACGTTTCAACTTCCCAGGCGAAGTGAACTTAGAGGCCGTCACTTCCGCAATGTCTTCCGATGGCGTCTTGACCATCACGGCTCCGAAGATTTCACAAGACGCGAATGATACAACGAGGACTAAAGGACAGTGACACCGAGATAGGAGAATGAAATACCGAATATATTTTTGTAATACAGTTACATATATGAAATAAAAAATACTGAATTTTCAATATTTGTTTTTTTACCCAATATATTTCATATGGAAATTATGTCTATGTAAACAATATTATTTTAACAGCCAAAATATCATTTGATTTGTATCATGAATATTGAATCATAACGAAATAAAATAGTTCTTAACTAGTATTAATTACATATCTGGAAACAAATTTATGCAAATGAAGCATTATTACTATTACAAATTATTTTCAAGGATCATGTTTTTGAACCAACGTGAAGTTGACCCAATATGCTTAACATTACAGCTAGGACAGCTATATAAATATACTATATTCGAACACCATTCTGAAGGGAATGATTCCTCGAAACGTTTGGAAAATCAAGATGTTCCTCACAGCTTTTGTCAATCATTCGATTGCGCCTCCCCCGAGGCAAGTCTATAGCTGAGGTTATAACGAATTAATATATATATATATATATATATATATATAAGATAATATATATATCATTATGTATGTATGTATATTCATATATATATATATATATATATATATATATATATATATATATATATATATATATATATATATGTGTGTGTGTGTGTGTGTGTGTGTGTGTGGTTGTATGTATGTGGGATGTGTGTGTGTGTGGGTGTGCGTGAAGTGTGTGTGTTGCGTGTGTGTAGTGTGGTGTGTGTATGAATGTGTGTGTATGTGTTTGTGTTTATGTTTACGCATATAATGTATATATATTTTTTATATATATATATTATATAGATATATATATATATATATATACATATATATGTACATATATATGTTATATATATATTATATATTATGTATGTATATATAATATATATATATATATATATATATATATATATATATATATACATATATATATATATGTGTGTGTGTGTGTGTATGTATGTATGTGTGTGTGTGTGTGCTGTAATGCTGGGAAGTGTGTGTGCATGTATATATATGTATATATATATATATATATATATATATATATATATATATATATATATATATATGTATGTATGTATGTATGTATGTATGTATATGTGTGTGTGTTTGTGTGTATGTATGTATGTGTGTGTCCATATATGTATGTATTTGTGTGTCTACGTGTCTATTTCACTATATCCTTGTTTATGAAATAAGGCAATTAAGCATCTTAACTAACCTCCTGACACTAATCTTCTAAAAATCTGAAACCTCAATGGGGAGGAAAAATGTTTAGTGAATAGATAGTAAGCGAAAGGTATTTATTCACTCTCCTTTTCCACAGAGGATCAAATCTATATTTTGTCCTTAGGTACAATTTTGCAAAGAGAAAGGAAAAGAAAAAAAAAACGTTCCCTATATTAGAGAAATGTTTACTTTGTGTCAAACGGGACAAAGCAGCGTGGAGTTGATACCACGCCCATGATGCAAGAAGCTTCTGTTTATGTAACCGCGGTATGCTTCAGAGTTGACATTAGTCAAGATTCGGTCTCGTGAAATTTCTGGAATAATTTCCTTATAAAAAGCTTAGTTGAAATGGAAATATGATTAATCTTCTGTTTCGATAATAGATACATATCATATTCATGATTATATCAATAATATCAATTGAACTTGAACTTTTGAATATGTGTTCTAAGCACACACATGTTTACTTTTTTAATATGCATCATTATGTGACCTTAGGAATAAATGACAGTATAACTGATCAAATTCTCTCCCTCATCCATTTTTTTTTTTTTTCTTAATCATTCAAGAAAAGACTCACTCACTCTGTGTGAGATGTATCAGTAAATTTTCATGGTACACACATATGCAAACAAACACGCACACACACACGCACACACACACATATGTATATATATATATATATATATATATATCTATATATATATATATATATACACATATATATGTATGTATGTATATATAAATATATATTCAAATCTATTCATTTCTTAGTCTATATGAGTATATTCACATGTATGTGTGTGAGAGAGAATAAGCATTATGGATAAAGAAAAACGTTTCATAGTTTTACATGATATTCATTCTTTAAAATTACTTTCTAGGCTTTGTTGGTAGTACTATAAATGCTACCACCGAGTACTGGAAGATTCAAGAGATTTCGCAGAAAAATGCTGCCAAGAAGGCCAGAACAGTGTCTCCAAATGTAGGAGGGAAGAGGTGGGCAAACACCCAACTCGTGCTACATAAAAGCCTCAGCAACCACCTCCTGCCAGACACAACGCAAACAGTACTCCTTGGGAAAACAAAGTTACCTGCAAGCTATCTTTTCAAGAAATCAACCTTGTTTAAGTGATAGATATTATGGGCAAGATGGAGAACAACAATTCTACCTCACTTACTGAACAGAAACCTGGAGAAGCAACCAAATGCAACGAGGATTCCCTCCTTCCGATCGTTGAGAAGGGACTCTTCTTCCATGATTCCTTCTTCGAGGATATTCGGAAACACTTTGAAACAGCTATCGACCAAATCATGGATACGTGGGGAGGATAGCCAAAATCCGTCAGTGATCTCATGAGTAGCTACAGACATGTAAAAGAACGTAATCTGCAGGAGGAGAAACAAGTCATGGCTTTCAGTGAAGACGACCAGAACCATAAGGTTAGTAATCCTTTTCAGCAATCATTAGGATCACAGAAACACAAATGAATATATGTAGACGGAAGAAAAATAAATCATAATTTACAGCAAAAGAAGCAAGTCATTGCATTCATTCAATACGATGAGAGTCACAGGTTTAATTATCTCGTCTAGTAACCATAAGGATAGCGATGACACTTATTCATATATTCACATGGCTGAAAAGAAGAAGAGAAAACGTTTGGTAATTCATTAAGCAATTCAAATTCTATTAACATACAGGTTGTGTTGGATGTACATGACTTCAAGTGTGGAAACGTCAAAGTAAGAGTGGAGGATAAACATGTGGTGGTGGAGGGTCGAGTGGAAAAGGAAGATGGCGACTTCAAGTCCATGAAAAGCTTCTGTCGACGTTTCAACTTCCCAGGCAAAGTGAACTTGGAGGCCGTGACGTCAGCAATGTCTTCCGATGGCGTCTTGACTATCACTGCTCCCAAGATTTCAGAGGAATCAAAGTAAATAAAGATGGAAGAAGGGTAGCTCATATGGATGAAAATACATTTACGGTTTTAATATGGATATTTTTATTGTGATAATAATGGATAGCTGGCTTTTATATTTTTAACTGATGTAAAAATAGATTTTATGAAGAGTTTGAAAAAAATGTCTTTCGATTATCCTCTGTTTATGGTTATCCTTTGATCTATAAATTATGTGTTTACGTAGACCTTTTTTGAAACTACATATGGTAAAATTCTTAAAAGTAACCTAAATGTCTTGCATTAAAAACCTGAAATGGAAAGAGAAATTTGACTTTTGAAGATTTGTGTTCATATGTCTTGAATATACTTAATATATTTGAGACATTTTGATGCTCATAAACACCATTATGATTGGAGAAAGAAGTAAAAAAACGCCAATTTTGATAAAGCATTCTTTCTCCTTAGAATAAGCGGTATGGTGATATCATTTCTATTATACATCTGTGCATCCAATCATTCTATTTTGTTATTAGATGATGCATGTTGTTTAAACACATATGCACACAAATAGTTTTGTATGTATGCATATACACATACATATATTTACAAATGAAGACATGCGAGAGCACTCATTACATACACATCAGCATACT
>NW_028234411.1:5712893-5715393 GCF_977035675.1 Penaeus japonicus
AATGATGCTGTAAACTTCTGGCTAATTATGTGTATTCATTTTATAAAGGCTTGTTAGTCTTACTTATTCGTCTTCAGTGGTCTCAGGTGGATGCGTTAAATACAAAATTCAATTCACTTGAAATGCCTGACAAAACTTCCTATTATTTTTTGTTGCGTGTCTGCGTGCGAGTCGAATTTGATGTTTTTTTTAACATAATATCAATTGAACTTGAATTTTCAATATGTGTTCTAACGCACATAGGCTTCCTCTTTTAATATGCATCTTTATGTAAACAGGACAAAATGACATTATAACCGATCAAATTCTCTCCCTCATCCAATTTTTTTATTTCTTAATCATTCAAGAAAAGACTCTCTCACTCTGTGTGAGATATATCAGTAAATTTTCATCGTACACACATACACACACACACACACACAAACACATATATATATACATACATATATATATGTATGTATGTATATATATATATATATATATATGTATGTGTGTATATAAATATATATGTATGTATGTATATATATATATATATTTATGTATATAGTGTATATAGATATATATTCAAATCTATTCATTTCTTAATCTATATGAGTGTATTCACATGTATGTGTGTGTGAGAGAGAGAATGAGCATTATGGATAAAGAAAAACGTTTCATAGTTTTACATGATATTCATTCTTTAAAATTACTTTCTAGCCTTTGTTGGTAGTACTATAAATGCTACCAAGAGTACTGGAAGATTCAAGAGATTTCGTAGAAAAATGCTACCAAGAAGGCCATAACTGTGTATCCAAATGTAGGAGGGAACAGGTGGGCAAACACCCAACTCGCGCCACATAAAAGCCTCAGCAACCACCTCCTACCAGACACAACGCAAACAGTACTCGTTGGGAGAACAAAGCAACCTGCAAGCTATCTTTTCAAGAAATCAACCTTGTTTAAGTGATAGATACTATGGGCAAGATGGAGAATAACAATTCTACCTCACTTACTGAACAGAAACCTGGAGAAGCAACCAAATGCAACGAGGATTCCCTCCTTCCGATCGTTGAGAAGGGACTCTTCTTCCACGATTCCTTCTTCGAGGATATTCGGAAACACTTTGAAACAGCTATCGACCAAATCATGGATACGTGGGGAGAAGCCAAATCCGTCAGTGATCTCATGAGTAGCTACAGACACATAAGAGAACGCAATTCACAGCAAGAGAAACAAGTCATGGCATTCAGTGAAGACGACCAGAATCATAAGGTAAGTAATCCTTTGAATGAACCATTTGGATCACACAAACAAGAAATTCATATATGTAAGGTTTCAGATGGAAGGGGAAACGAGGGTAAAATATAGTAAATAATAAAGAAACATCTTCTATACAGGTTGTGCTGGATGTTCATGACTTCAAGAGTGGAGACGTCAAAGTAAGAGTGGAGGATAAACATGTGGTGGTGGAAGGTCGAGTGGAAAAGGAAGATGGCGACTTCAAGTCCATGAAAAGCTTCTGTCGACGTTTCAACTTCCCAGGCAAAGTGAACTTGGAGGCCGTGACGTCAGCAATGTCTTCCGATGGCGTCTTGACTATCACTGCTCCCAAGATTTCCGAAGAATCAAAGTAGATAAAGATGACAGAAGGGTAACTCACTGGAAGAAACATATTTACGCTTGTGGTTAGAATATAGATATATCTGAATGTGAAGGCGATGAATAATTAGATAGCTTCTTATATTTTGGATAATGTAAAAATGTATTTCAAAAATGGCCTGGAAAATATACGTTTTCTCAATTATCCTATTTATGATTATCCTCTGTCAAAAACTGACAGCCAACAACAAGAGTGGATTAGTTTCGGTGAACAGGAGCGAAGCAGGAACGGGAGGTCTTATGAGGCAAAGCTTGTGTCAAAGGCTTTGGTGCATTTCTGATCTGACTAGCTTTTATTCAATATTTATATAACCTCGCTTTTATGACGCGAGTTCTTATTATATGCTCCATCAATAATCTTCCGTTCGCTATCCATTACCGGACCGCGCGAATCTGTAAATATTTGCCACAGTGTATTATCAATAGAAATAATTATATGGGTGTGAAATTTTTTTCATAAGTTTTTATAACTCTGTGTGGAACTTATAACATAGCAAGAGACAAATGGATATATAATATAGCTAACACATGTTATTTAACGTAAATGTGATGCTACAGACAAGCACAAACAAACAGGATAAAGCTAAAATAGACACACAAATATGCATTCATAAGCATTTATAATGAATGTATGCAAAAAAATTCAATGTATTGGATTCTCATGTTAGTCTTTGTATTCTAGATGTGTTCTAGATGATGCTAAGAAAATGCGAAAGTCAAGACTACGTAACAGATACATTAATACATTATCGAATAATATCTTTTAGTAGTAGATTATATGCATTGTTCCTCAGATGCACAGGCATTACACCCATGTTTATGAACATATTGGTTCAGCAAGCACAATAGAAGTTTGTTG
>NW_028234411.1:5720393-5730393 GCF_977035675.1 Penaeus japonicus
TTTGCGTTTACGTAGACCATTTTTGAGGCTACATATGGTAGAATTTTTAATGTGAAATGTGAACATACGGGAGCATACACTATATACACATCAGCATACTTATGTTCCTGCTATTTCAGTATGATATAGATTTCCAACAGCTGATTCGTTAACCGTTGGCAGTGAAAACGGAAAAATACACGATATTCAAACAGTGAAATTCTCCATAATTCAAGTGTGCTATTGCATAAGAATAATATCTTCCTGACACATTTATAGCACGTGTAAGTGTATATAGACTTGCAATAGTTATATATACATATATATACTTTTCATGTACATACATATTTGTGTGTGTATGATGTATGAATGTTTAGACAAATGTATGAATATATATATTGGTTATTACTTTGTTCTAATATTTAAGCTAATACTAACTTGCTGTAATTATTACTACATGATAAAGGGATGGATTACAATATTCACGGTTTAGTGATCGGTCTGATCATAACCGGATATCTATTAACTATTAACTTGCGTTAGGGATCACGTTTAACAGTGAAAAAGAAAATCTGAATTGATGGAAGTACTATCCAGTAATCATTGTTCGGTAAACTGTATAGGTTTAACTAAGGAAATGTTGATTTTTTCCCCTTTTTGAGGGAGATTCCTTTTTTTTTTATCATAATACAAATGTAAACACTGCGTTAGATTATGTAACCCTGTATTAGGGCTATGAAACTAATACTCCTTAGATGATCATTATATAATTTCTAAAGCTTTGCATGTGAAGTTGAAACGTCTATAGAAACTTTTCTTTGGCTTGAAGTTGCCCTTCTCTTTTTCCACTCGACCTTCCATTATCACCTGTTTGTCATCCTTTACTCTTACTTTGACGTCTCCACTCTTAAAGTCATGACCATCCAACACAACCTGCGTACAAAGTGAATTTGACTTTATTAATGAATTGCTTAAATGTATTTTTTTTTCTGTTCAGCCTGTAGGGAGCAAATAATACACAGAGATGTAAGTTAAAAGTGGTTATTTTGACAAAAAACGGATTTATGTACACTTTGGAAAAAAGGTATGTCAGTAGTGGGAAACAATGCTGGCTCCTGATATATTTACACACACACACACACACATGTACGCGGATGAATGTATGTGAACATATGTATATCTTATATGTTTGTATGTGTACAATTAAATACCTATCAATACTAAGTGGATGATCGCACAAATATGCACACACTCACAAAATATCACACACATACACATATCTACGAACAGAGTTTATTATGATAAATGTGGATTGTTATAAATAAGACTGAATAACTTCACGACGTAAGAGATATAATTAACGAGATAATCGAAACGCATGGATTACATCTCTTGCGTCGTAAAGTTATTCAGTCTCATTTATATATATATATATATATATATATATATATATATATATATATATATATATGTGTGTGTGTGTATATATATGTATATATATATGTGTGTGTGTGTGTGTGTGTGTGTGTGTGTGTGTGTGTGTGTGTGTGTGTGTGTGTGTGTGTGTGTGTGTGCATAGTCATATATATATTCATACACACACAATGTATATTTACGCATATATTTAAATGTACATTTATGTATGTCTGAGGGAGAGAGAAAAGAATCTGGAAACTTCAAGATTATCACTATAGTTGCCAAGGATGCTGTAGCCGTGTATCCAAAAGTAGGTGCAACATGGGCACACATCCAATTCACGCCACATAAAAGCCTCCGCAGTCTGCACCTGCCAGACACAACCGAAGCAATACTCTTTGGGAGAACAAAGCAAACCGAAGCTCTATCTGCAACATTTCCTCTAGCTACAACTTTGCAACATGACCAAGATGGAAAACGAAAATACTGTCTCTCATGAAGAGACACCTGAAGGAACCAAATGCAAAGAGGATTCACTTCTTCCGATCGCTGAGAAGGGACTCTTCTTCCATGATTCCTTCTTCGAGGATATTCGGAAACACTTTGAAACAGCTATCGACCAAATCCTTGACCTCTGGGGAGAAACCAAATCCATGAATGATCTCATGAGTAGCTTTACACGTGTACGAGAACGTAATTCGCAGGAGGAGAACCAAGTCGTGGCATTCAGTGAAGATGACCAGACCCATAAGGTAAGGGATCATGCTTATATAAATTATGTATTAATCATGTAACCAACTTATTTGCGATATGTGTTTATTGGATATAAAAAGACAGTGAAAATAAATCATTTAAAGGGAATTTCAAATCGATTTTGTATGCAGGTGGTTTTGGATGTCCACGACTTCAAGAGTGGAGACGTCAAAGTAAGAGTGGAGGATAAACAGGTGGTGGTGGAAGGTCGAATGGAAAAAGATGAGGACGACTTCAAGTCCATGAAAAGTTTCTATCGACGTTTCAACTTCCCAGGCGAAGTGAACTTAGAGGCCGTCACTTCCGCAATGTCTTCCGATGGCGTCTTGACCATCACGGCTCCTAAGATTTCACAGGACGCGAATGATACAACGAGGACTAAAGGACAGTGACACCAAGATAGAAGAATGCAATACAGAATATATTTTTGTAATACAATTACATATATGAAGTAAAGATACTGAATTTCCAATATTCGTTCTTTTTTTACCCAATATATTTCATATGGAAATTATGTTTATGTAAACAATATTATTTTAACAGCCCAAATATAATTTAATTTGTATCATGAATATTGAATCATAAACAAATGAAATAGTTCTTAACTAGTATTAATTACATATCTGGTAACAAATTTATGCAAATGAAGCATTATTACTATTACAAATTATTTTCAAGAATCATGTGTTTGAACCAACGTGAAGTTGACCCAATATAACTAACATTACAGCTAAGACAACTATATAACTATACTATATTTGAACATAATTCTAAAGGGAATAACTCTTCGAAACGTTTGAAAAATCAAGATGTTCATCACAGCTTTTGTCATTCATTCGATTGCGCCTCCCCCGAGGCAAGTCTATAGCTGAAGTTATAACGAATGTGTGTATGTATATATATATATATATATATATATATATATATATGTGTGTGTGTGTGTGTGTGTGTGTGTGTGTGTGTGTGTGTATAGGTATATGTATATGTATGTGTATGTATATGCGTTTGTGTTTATGTTTACGTATATGAAATAAGTAAATGTGTGTGTGTATAGGTATGTGTATATGTATGTGTATGTATATGCGTTTGTGTTTATGTTTACGTATATGAAATAAGTAAATGTGTGTGTATAGGTATGTGTATATGTATGTGTATGTATATGCGTTTGTGTTTATGTTTACGTATATGAAATAAGTAAATTAAGCATCTTAATTAACTTCCTGACAATGATCATCGAAAAATCTGAAACCTCAACGGGGAGGAAAAATGTTTAGTGAATAGATAGTAAGTGAAAGGTATTTATTCACTCTCCTTATCCACAGAGGAGCAAATCTATATTTTGTCCTTATGTACAATTTTGCAGAAAGAAAAGAAAAAAAAAAGCCCGTTCCTTATATTAGAAAAATGTTTACTTTATGTCAAGCGGGACAAAGCAGCGTGGAGTTGGTACCACGCCCATGATGCAAGAAGCTTCTGTTTATGTAACCGCGGTATGCTTCAGAGTTGGCATTAGTCAAGATTCGATCTCATCTGAAATTTCCGAAATGATTTCCTTATAAAATGCTTAGTATAAATAAATATAAATATGATTAATCTTTTGTTTCGATAATAGATACATATCATATTCATGATTATATGTTAATGATTTGCGATCTATTTCCTGATGATACAAATGATGCTGTAAACTTCTGCCTAATTGTGTGTATCCATTTTAAAAAGGCTTGTAAGTCTTACTTATTCGTCTTCAGTGGTCTCAGGTGGATGCTTTAGATACAAAATCCAATCTACGAAGTGACTGACAAGACCTTCCTATTATTTCTTGTTGCGTGTGTGCGTGCGCGTCGAATTTGATGTTTCTTAACATAATTTCAATTGAACTTGAACTTTTGAATATGTGTTCTAAGCACAGTCAGGTTTCCTCTTTTAATATGCATCATTATGTGACCTTAGGACTAAATGACAGTATAACCGATGAAAATCTCTCCCTCATCCATTTCTTATTTCTTAATCATAAAAAAAAGGCTCTCTCACTCTCTGTGTAATATGTACCAGTAAATTTTCGTCGCACACACACACATAGACACACCCACACACACAGACACACACACACACACAATATATATATATGTATATATATATATATATATATATATATATACTGTATATATATATGTATATATATATATATATATATATATATATATATATATATATATATATATATATATATATATACATATATATATGTTTAAATACATATACATATATATTCAAATCCATTCATATCTTAATATATATGAGTGTATTCACATGTGTGTGTGAGAGAGAGAATAAGCATTGTGCATAAAGAAAAACGTTTCGTAGTTTTACATGATATTCACTCTTTAAAATTACTTTCTAGGCTTTGTTGGTAGTACTATAAAAGTTGACATCGAGTACTGGAAGATTCAAGAGATTTCGCAGAAAGATGCTGCCAAGAAGGCCAGAACAGTATATCCAAATGTAGGAGGGAACAGGTGGGCATACACCCAACTCGCGCCACATAAAAGCCTCAGCAATCACCTCCTGCCAGACACAACGCAAACAGTGCTCGTTGGGAGAACAAAGCATCCAGCAATCTTTCTCTTCAAGAAATATACCTTGTTAAAGTGATAAATACTACGGCCAAGATGGAGAACAACAATTCTACCTCACTTACTGAACAGAAACCTGGAGAAGCAACCAAATGCAACGAGGATTCCCTCCTTCCGATCGTTGAGAAGGGACTCTTCTTCCATGATTCCTTCTTCGAGGATATTCGGAAACACTTTGAAACAGCTATCGACCAAATCATGGATACGTGGGGAGAAGCCAAATCCGTCAGTGATCTCATGAGTAGCTACAGACATGTAAAAGAACGTAATCTGCAGGAGGAGAAACAAGTCATGGCTTTCAATGAAGATGACCAGAACCATAAGGTTAGTAATCCTTTTCATCAATCATTAGGAGCACACAATCAATTCATTCACAAATGCATATACGTAGATGAAAGGAAAATAGAACGTAATTCTGAGGAAGAGAACCAAGTCATGGCTTTCAGTGACAAGAGTCATAAGTTTAATTCTCTCGTCTAGGGACCATAATGATCGCGAAGATACTTATTCATATATTTAACAGGTTGAACAAAAGGATAAACATTAGGTAATTCACTAAACAATTCAAATTTATTTTAATGCAGGTTGTGCTGGATGTTCATGACTTCAAGAGTGGAGACGTCAAAGTAAGAGTGGAGGATAAACATGTGGTGGTGGAAGGTAAAGTGGAAAAAGAAGATGGCGACTTCAAGTCCATGAAAAGCTTCTGTCGACGTTTCAACTTCCCAGGCAAAGTGAACTTGGAGGCCGTGACGTCAGCAATGTCTTCCGATGGCGTCTTGACTATCACTGCTCCCAAGATTTCAGAGGAAACAAAATGAATAAAGATCGCAGAAGGGTAGCCCATATGGAGAAAATACTTTTACGGTTTTAATAAGGATACCTTTATTGTAATAACAATGGATAGTTAGCTTTTATATTTTGCATGATGTAAAAATAGATTTAAAAAAGAATGTGTTGTCTTTTGATTGTCCTTTGTTTATAATTATCCTTTGATCTTCTATAGACTTTGCGTTTACGTAGACCATTTTTGAGGCTACGTATAGTAGAATTTTTAGTATGAAATGTGAACATGCGGGAGCACACACTGTATATACATCAGCATACTTTTGTTCCTGCTATTTCAACATAATATAGATTTCCAATAGCTAATTCGTTAAGCGTTGGTAGTAAAAACTGAAAAGCACACGATATTCAAACAGTGAAATTCTCCATAATTCAAGTGTGCTATTGCATAAGTATAATATCTTACTGGCACATTTATAGCACATGTAAGTGTATATAAACTTGCAATAGTTATATATACATATATATACTTTACATGTACATACATATATGATGTATAAATGCATAGACAAGTATATGGATATATATTGCTTATTACTTTGTTCTAATATTTAATACTAACTTGCTGTAATTATTACTACATGATAAAGGGATGGGTTACAATATTCACGTTTTAGTGACTGGTTTGATCATAACCGGATATCTATTAACTATTAACTTGCAGGGATCACTTTTAACAGTGAAAAATAAAATGTGAATTGATGGAAATACTATCCAGTAATTATTGTTCGGTAAACTGTATAGGTTTAACTAAAGAAATGTTGATTTTTTCCTCTTTTTGAGTGAGTTTCCGTTAGATTATGTAACCATGTATTAGGGCTATGAAACTAATACTCCTTAGATGATCATTATATAATTTCAAAAGCTTTGCTTGGAAAGTTGAAACATCTATAGAAACTTTTCTTTAGCTTGAAGTTGCCCTTCTCTTTTTCCACTCGACCTTCCATTATCACCTGTTTGTCATCCTTTACTCCCTCTTAAAATCATGATCATCCAACACAACCTGCGTAAAAAGTGAATTTAAATTAATTATTAAATTGCTTAAATGTATTATTTTCTGTTCAGCCTGTAGGGAGCAAATAATACACAGAGTTAAAAGTGGTTATTTTGACAGAAACGAATTTATGTACACTTTGGAAAATAGGTATATCAGTACTGGGAAACAATGCTGATATATTCACACACACACATGTACGCGGATGAATGTATGTGAACATATGTATATTTTATATGTTTGTATGTGTACAATTAAGAGGCGATACCTGTCAATACTAAGTGGATGATCGCACAAATACGCACACATTAAGAAAATATCACACATATACACATATATACGAACAGAGTTTATTATGATAAATGTGGACTGAATAACTTCACGACGTAAGAGATAATCGAAACGCATGGATTACATCTCTTGCGTCGTAAAGTTCAGTCTCATTTATATATATATATATATATATATATATATATATATATATATATATATATATATATATATATATATGTATGTATGTATGTATGCATGTATGTATGTATATATATATGTATATATATGTGTGTGTGTGCGTGTGTGTGTGTGTGTGTGTGCATAGTTATATATATATATATATATATATATATATATATATATATATATATATATATTCATACACACACACACATGCATATATACGCATATATTAAAATGTACATTAATGTATGTCTGAGGGAGAGAGAAAAGAATCTGGAAACTTCAAGATTATCACTATAGTTGCCAACCATGCTGTAGCTGTGTATCCAAAAGTAGGTGCAACATGGGCACACATCCAATTCACGCCACATAAAAGCCTCCGCAGTCTGCACCTGCCAGACACAACCGAAGCAATACTCTTTGGGAGAACAAAGCAAACCGAAGCTCTATCTGCAACATTTCCTCTAGCTACAACTTTGCAACATGACCAAGATGGAAAACGAAAATACTGTCTCTCACGAAGAGACACCTGAAGGAACCAAATGCAAAGAGGACTCACTTCTTCCGATCGCCGAGAAGGGACTTTTCTTCCATGATTCCTTCTTCCAAGATATTCACAAACACTTTGAAACTGCTATCGACCAAATCCTTGACCTCTGGGGAGAAACCAAATCCATGAATGATCTCATGAGTAGCTTTACACGTGTACGAGAACGTAATTCGCAGGAGGAGAACCAAGTCGTGGCATTCAGTGAAGATGACCAGACACATAAGGTAAGGGAT
Organism: Penaeus japonicus; assembly: GCF_977035675.1. NCBI lineage: Eukaryota > Metazoa > Arthropoda > Malacostraca > Decapoda > Penaeidae > Penaeus > Penaeus japonicus. Next base: position 5,728,254 of record NW_028234411.1, read on the forward strand.
CATGCTTATATAAATTATGTATTAATCATGTAACCAACTTATTTGCGATATGTGTTTATTGGATATAAAAAAAAGACAGTGAATATAATTCATTTAAAGGGTATTTCAAACCGATTTTGTATGCAGGTGGTTTTGGATGTCCACGACTTCAAGAGTGGAGACGTCAAAGTAAGAGTGGAGGATAAACAGGTGGTGGTGGAAGGTCGAGTGGAAAAAGATGAGGACGACTTCAAGTCTATGAAAAGTTTCTATCGATGTTTCAACTTCCCAGGCGAAGTGAACTTAGAGGCTGTGACTTCAGCAATGTCTTCCGATGGCGTCTTGACCATCACGGCTCCTAAGATTTCACAGGACGCGAATGATACAACGAGGACTAAAGGACAGTGACACCAAGATAGAAGAATGCAATACCGAATATATTTTTGTAATACAGTTACATATATGAAATAAAAAATACTGAATTTTCAATATTTGTTTTTTTTACCCAATATATTTCATATGGAAATTATGTCTATGTAAACAATATTATTTTAACAGCCCAAATATAATTTAATTTGTATCATGAACATTGGATTATAAACAAATTAAATAGTTCTTAACTAGTATTAATTACATATCTGGTAACAAATTTATGCAAATTAAGCATTATGACAAACTATTTTCAAGAATCATGTGTTTCAACCAACGTGAAGTTGACCCAATATACCTAGCATTACAGCTAAGATAACTTTATAAATATACTATATTTGAACATAATTCTGAAGGGAATGGTTCTTTGAAACGTTTGGAAAACCAAGATGTTCATCACAGTTTTTGTCAATCATTCGATTGCGCCTCCCCAAAGGCAAGTCTATAGCTGAGGTTATAACGAATGAATATATATATATATATATATATATATATATATATATATATATATATATATATATATATATATACATATATATATGTGTGTGTGTGTGTGTGTGAGTGTATGTGTGTATGGGTATCTGTATGTGTATTTGTATGTATTTATGTTTGTGTTTATGTATATATATATATATATATATATATATATATATATATATATATATATATATATATATATGTATGTATATATATATATATATATATATATATGTATGTATGTATATATACATATATATTATATATGTATATATATATATATTATATATATATTACATATATATAAATATATATATATGTATATATATATATATATATATATATATATATATATATATATATATATATATACAGTATATACATATATGTATATATATATAATATAAATAAATAAATATATATATATATATACATATATATATTATATATATAATATATATATATATATATATATATATATATATATATATATATGAGTGTGTGTGTGTGTGTATAAACAAATATATATACAAATGTATATACATACATACATATATATACATATAAATGTATATATATATGTGTGTGTGTGTGTGTGTGTGTGTATGTATGTATGTGTGTCCATACATGCATATATTTATGTGTGTCTACGTGTCTATTTCACTATATCCTTGTTTATGAAATAAGGCAATTAAGCATCTTAACTAACCTCCTGACACTAATCTTCGAAAAATCTGAAACCTAAAAGGGAGGAAAAATGTTTAGTGAATAGATAGTAAGCGAAAGGTATTTATTCACTCTCCTTTTCCACAGGTGAGCAAATCTATATTTTGTCCTTATGTACAATGTTGCAGAAAGAAAAGAAAAGAAAGAAACAAAAAAATACCCGTTCCTTATATTAGAGAAATGCTTATTTTCTGTCAAGCGGGACAAAGCAGCGCGGAGTTGGTACCTTGCCCATGATGTAAAATGCTTAGTAGAAATGGAAATATGATTAATCTTCTATTTCGATGATAGATACATATCATATTCATGATTATATGTTAATGATTTGCGATCTATTTTTTCGATCTATGCTGTAAACTTCTACCTAATTATGTGTATTCATTTTAGAAAGGATTGTAAGTCTTACTTGTTCGTCTTCAGTGGTCTCAGGTGAATGCTTTAAATACAAAATCCAATCTACGAAGTGACTGACAAGACCTTCCTACTATTTTTTGAACTTTTTGATATGTGTTTTATGGTTTCCTCTTTT
>NW_028234411.1:5735393-5738155 GCF_977035675.1 Penaeus japonicus
TCGGAAACACTTTGAAACAGCTATCGACCAAATCATGGATACGTGGGGAGAAGCCAAATCCGTCAGTGATCTCATGAGTAGCTACAGACATGTAAAAGAACGTAATCTGCAGGAGGAGAAACAAGTCATGGCTTTCAGTGAAGACGACCAGAATCATAAGGTTAGTAATCCTTTTCAGCAATCATTAGGAGCACATAAACACAAATGCATATATGTAGATGGAAGGAAAATAGAATGTAATTCTGAGAAATAGAACAAAATCATGGCCTTCACTGAACACGACCAGAGTCACGGGTTTACTTATCTCGTCTAGCAACCATGAGGGTCGTGAAAACACTTATTCATATATTCGTACAGTTGAACATTAGGTAATTAATTAAACAATTCAAATTCTATTTATATGCAGGTTGTGCTGGATGTCCATGACTTCAAGAGCGGAGACGTCAAAGTAAGAGTGGAGGATAAACACGTGGTGGTGGAGGGTAGAGTGGAAAAGGAAGATGGCGACTTCAAGTCCATGAAAAGCTTCTGTCGACGTTTCAACTTCCCAGGCAAAGTGAACTTGGAGGCCGTGACATCAGCAATGTCTTCCGATGGCGTCTTGACGATCACTGCTCCCAAGATTTCAGAGGAATCAAAGTAAATGAATGTGACATGGGGAGAAAATACTTTTACGAATATTTTTATTGTAATAACAATGGATGATTAGCTTTTATTTGTTGTAGGGTGTAAAAAAATATTTTAAGAAGAGTTTGAAAAAAAAAAATGTCTTTCGATTATCCTCTATTTACGGTTATCCTTTGATCTTCTATAGTCTTTATGTTTCCGTAGACCATTTTGAGGCTATCTATGGAGGTAAAAATATGTACTTTCTTTCGATTATCCTTTGTTTGCGATTATTCTTTGATCTTCTATAGACTTTGCGTTTATGCAGGCCATCTTGGAGGCTACTTATGGTAGAATTTTTGATGTGAAATGTAATCATGCGGGACCACACACTACATACACATCAGCATATTTACGTTCCTGCTATTTCAGTATAATGTATATATCTAAGAGTTGATTCGTCAAGCATTGGTAGTGAAAACGGAAAAAGATATTCAAACAAGTGAAATCCTCCATAATCCAAGTATGCTATTGCATAAGATTAATATCTTACTTAAACGTTTTGAGCGCGTTTAAGTGTATACATATATATACCTTACATGTACATACATATTTGTGTGTTTATGATGTATGTATGTTCAGACATGGGTGGATAAATAGACTGATTATTACTTTGTTCTAACATTTAAGATAATGTTATTAAACGTAGCTTGCTGTGATTGTTCTCTCATAATAATGGGATAGGTTACAATATTCACGTTTTAATAATTGGTTTGCTTATAACCGAATATCAATTAACTGTTAACTTGCGTTAGGGATAACGTTTAAAAGTGAAAAAAAGAAAATCTGAATAATTGGTGGAAGTGCTTTTTAGTAATCATTGTTCGGTAAACTGTATAGGTTTAACTAACGAAATGTTGATTTTTCACCTTTTTTTTTTCCTATCACCCTTTTTCCTGTTCTTCCCCCCCTTTTTTGAAAGAGGAAATCCTTTTTTTCTTATTTTTATTTTATCTACTTTTGTATCCATTTTGATTTTTTTTTTCTTTTCTTTCTATTCTCCTTTTTTTTTATTTTCTCACAATACAAATGTATGTGTACTTATGTATATCATATGTGTTTGTATGTGTACATTTGAGAGGAAATACCTCTCAATGTAAGTGGATGATCACACAGATATGCACACACTCACACAGGATCACATCTGTACATTTACAAATAAGGTTTATGATAAATGTAGATAAAGGTATAAATGAGACTGAGTAACTTCATGACGCAGGAGATGTAATTAACGAGATAATCGAAATGCATTAATTACATCTCATGCGTCGTTAAGTTATTCATTTATAGCTTTATCCACACACACGTGTGTGTGTGTGTGTGTGTGTGTGTATACATACACACACACGTTGACACACACACACACACACACACACACACACATACACACACACATATATATATATATGTGTGTGTGTGTGTGTGTGTGTGTGTGTGTGTATATGTATATATATACACACCCTCACACATATATGTATATATATAGATAGATAGATAGGTAGATAGATAGATATACATATATATACTTATATATATATATATGTATCCATATCTTATATTTAAATATATATATATATTCATATTTACATACATGTGTATATGTACACACACACACACACACACGCACACTGCAGCACATCACACGTATATATATTAATATATATTATATATATATATATATATATATAGGGGTATATATATGATATATATATATATATATATATATTTATATTTATATACATATATATATACATATATATATATATATATATATATATATATATATATATATATATATATACGCATATATTTATATGTATATTTATGTATGTCTGAGGGAGAGAGAAAAGAATCTGGAAACTTCAAGATTATCCATACTATAGTAGCCAAGGATGTGCTGAAGCCGTGTATCCAAAAGTGGGTGCAACATGGGCACATCACACCAATTCACCAGCCACATAAAAGCCTCCGCAGTCTGCACCTGCCAGACACAACCGAAGCAATACTCTTTGGGAGAACCAAAGCAAACCGAAGCTCTATCTGCAACATTTCCTCTACGTACAACTTTGCAAACATGACCAAGATGAAAACGAAAA
>NW_028234411.1:5738255-5740755 GCF_977035675.1 Penaeus japonicus
ACTGGTCTGTAGCTACTCATGAGATCACTGACGAATTTGGCTTCTCCGCACGAATCCATGATTTGGTCGATGGCTGTTTCAAAGTGTTTCCGAATATCCTCGAAGAAGGAGTCATGGAAGAAGAGTCCCTTCTCAACGATCGGAAAAATTGAATCCTCGTTGCATTTGGTTGCTTCTCCAGGTTTCTGTTCAGTAAGTGAGGTAGAATTGTTGTTTTCCATCTTGCCCATACTATCTATCACTTAAACAAGATATATTTATTGAAGAGGAAGATTGCAGGTTGCTTGTTCTCCCAAAGAATACTGTTTGCGTTGTGTCTGGCAGGAGGTGGTTTCTGAGGCTTTTATGTGGCGAGAGTTGGGTGTATGCCCAACTTCGCCCTTCTACATTTGGGTACTCGGTTAGGCCTTCTTGGCAACATCTTTAAACAAATTTCTTGAAGCTTCCAGTTCTTAATTCTCGTAGTGCTGATATATTTAATGCTACAAAAAAGTTTAGAGAATGACGTCTAACATAGATGATTATGTGCATGTGCATATGCTATAGATCCTTCATATACACAAATAAATACAATTGTGTGCGGCAGCATCTTTCTGCGAAATCTCTTGAATCTTCCAGTACTCGATAGCATCATTTATAGAACTACCAACAAAACTTAGAAAGTGATTCTGAAGAATGAATATCATGTAAAACCATGAAACATTTTTACTTATACATATTTACAAACGTTTAATATATATATATATATATATATATATATATATATATATATATATATATATATATATATATATATATATATATATATATATATATATATATATATATACATATGAACACATACATATATATACATATGAATAAATACATATATATACATATATATATACAGATGCAGATATATATATATACATGTGTGTGTTTGTGGTGTTTTTGTATATATGTATATATAGATAAATAAATATATAAATATGTATATACATATATATGTGTGTGTGTGTCATATATTGCCCACACACATATGTGTATATATATGTGTGTGTGTATACATATATGTATATGTATATATATATATGTATATATATAAAGATATATATATATATATATATATATATGTATATATATTAAGAAATATATAAAAGCATATACATATAAGTTTATGCCTTTACGCACCTTTGCTCTTAGTCAATGTCTCCATCAGCCTCATCCTAGCCTTAGAGGAAATCCTCCAGGGTCTTCCAGTCTTGAACCTGAATTTGTAACTGTCTACCAATCTATTTATATAAATGTTTATGTATACATATTATGCATATGCGCCCACAGTCACTCATTAGTATGTATCTACCTATTTATCCTGTTAAGGGAGTAAAGGGGGGAGGTATGTATATATATGTAGTATACATATGCAGTGCTCTGGTAACGTTCTTGGCTGGCAACCTTCAACCCCATACTGTCAGTGGATGGTAACCCCAGCCACTCCTCGCACAAAGGGGGTAATTTAGAAGCACATTAAACAGACAGCCACAATTTAAACTGAAGTCCCAGAATATCACTATTTGCATAACTTGGATTTCTCCGTTTTCACTACCAACGCTTGGCGAATCAGCTCTTCAATATCTATTCTAATCTCAAGTAGTAGGAACATGAGTATGTTGATGTGTATGTAGTGTATGCTCCCGCATGTCTTCATTTATAAATATATGTATGTGTATACGCATATAAAGAAAAACATGGCTTTAAACAACATGAATAATCTAATAATAAAATATAATGATTAGATGCACAGATGTATAATAGAAATAAAATTACCATGCCGCTTATTCTCAGGAGGATAAATGCTTTATCAAAATTGGCGTTTTCTTACTTCTGTCTTCAATCGTAATGCTGTTTTTATTACCATAAAAGGCGTTAAATTGTTTGGATATATTTAAGACAAAAAAATCTTCGAAGGCAAATTTCTATTTTCATTTCAGATTCATAAGTCAAAAGATTTAGATCACTGTTAATAATTCTACCACCATAGATACCTCAAAATGGCTATGGAAACATAAAGTCTATATAAGATCAAAGGATAATTGTAAACAGAGGATAATCGAAAGACATTTTATTCCAAACTCTTCTTAAAATCTATTTTTATATCAAAGTATAAAAGCTAGTCATATACTGTTATCACAATAATATATACATATCAAAACCGTAAAAGTATTTTCGTCCTTATGAGCTACCCTTCTGCTATCTTTATTTATTTTGTTTCCTCTGAAATCTTCGGAGCAGTGATAGTCAAGACGCCATCGGAAGACATTGCTGACGTCACGGCCTCCAAGTTCACTTTGCCTGGGAAGTTGAAACGTCGACAAAAGCTTTTCATGGACTTGAAGTCGCCATCTTCCTTTTCCACTCGACCTTCCACCACCACATGTTTATCCTCCGCTCTTACTTTGACGTCTCCACTCTTGAAGTCATGAACATCCAGCACAACCTGTGTATAAAATGTTTCCAA
>NW_028234411.1:5745755-5750240 GCF_977035675.1 Penaeus japonicus
GAAGGGCAACTTCAAGCCAAAGAAAAGTTTCTATAGACGTTTCAACTTCACATGCAAAGCTTTAGAAATTATATAATGATCATCTAAGGAGTATTAGTTTCATAGCCCTAATACAGGGTTACATAATCTAATGGAGAGTGTACATTTGTATTATGATAAGAAAATAAAACGAAAATTCCCTCACAAAAAGGGGGAAAAATAACATTTCCTTAGTTAAACCTATATACTTTAACGAACACTGATTACTGGATATTACTTCCATCAATTCAGATTTTCTTTTTCACTGTTAAAAGTGATCCCTAGCGCAAGTTAATAGTTAATAGATATCCGGTTATGATCAAACCAATCACTAAAACGTGAATATTGTAATCCATCCCTTTATCATGTAGTAATAATTACAGCAAGTTAGTATTAGCTTAAATATTAGAACAAAGTAATAAGCAATATATATTCATACATTTGTCTATACATTCATACATCATACACACACAAATATGTATGTACATGTAAAGTATATATATGTATATATAACTATTGCAAGTTTATATACACTTGCATATGCTATAAATGTTTCAGTAAGATATTATTCTTATGCAATAGCACACTTCAATCATGGAGAATTTCACTGTTTGAATATCGTGTGTTTTTCCGTTTTCGCTACCAACGCTTAACGAATCAGCTGTTGGAAATCTATATCATACTGAAATAGCAGGAACATAAGTATGCTCCCGAATGTTCACATTTCACATTAAAAATTCTACCATACGTAGCCTCAAAAATGGTCTACGTAAACGCAAAGTCTATAGAAGATCAAAGGATTGTTATAAACAAAGGATAATCAAAAGACAACACATTCTTCTTAAAATCTATTTTTACATCATCCAAAATATAAAAGCTAACTATCCATTGTTATTACAATAAAAATATCCTTATGAAAACCGTAAAAGTATTTTCTCCATATGAGCTACCCTTCTGCTATCTTTATTTTGTTTTCTCGGAAATCTTGGGAGCAGTGATAGTCAAGACGCCATCGGAAGACATTGCTGACGTCACGGCCTCCAAGTTCACTTTGCCTGGGAAGTTGAAACGTCGACAGAAGCTTTTCATGGACTTGAAGTCGCCATCTTCCTTTTCCACTCGACCTTCCACCACCACATGTTTATCCTCCACTCTTACTTTGACGTCTCCACTCTTGAAGTCATGAACATCCAACACAACCTGCATATAAATTGAATTTTAATTACTTAACGAATCACCAATTTTTTTTTCTGTTCAACCATATGAATATATGAATAAGTATTTTCGGGACCCTTTGGCTCCTAGACGAGATAACTAAACTTGTGACTCTAGTCATGATCAGTGAAGTCCATGGCTTGGTTCTCATACTTTGAATTGCGTTCTATTTTCCTTTCATCTACATATATGCATTTGTGAATGAATTGATTGTGTGCTCCTAATGATTGATGAAAAGGATTACTAACCTTATGGTTCTGGTCGTCTTCACTGAAAGCCATGACTTGTTTCTCCTCCTGCAGATTACGTTCTTTTACATGTCTGTAGCTACTCATGAGATCACTGACGGATTTGGCTTCTCCCCACGTATCCATGATTTGGTCGATAGCTGTTTCAAAGTGTTTCCGAATATCCTCGAAGAAGGAATCATGGAAGAAGAGTCCCTTCTCAACGATCGGAAGGAGGGAATCCTCGTTGCATTTGGTTGCTTCTCCAGGTTTCTGTTCAGTAAGTGAGGTAGAATTGTTGTTCTCCATCTTGGCCGTAGTATTTATCACTTAAGCAAGGTAGATCCCTTGAAAAGATAGCTTACAGGTTGCTTGTTCTCCCAAGGAGTACTGTTTGCGTTGTGTCTGGCAGGAGGTGGTTGCTGAGGCTTTTATGTGGCGAGAGTTGGGCGTATGCCCACCTCTGCCCTTCTACATTTGGGTACTCGGTTAGGCCTTCTTGGCAACAAATTTAAACAAATTTCTTGAAGCTTCCAGTTCTTAATTCTTGTAGTGTTAATATATTTGATGCTACAAAAAGGTTTAGAGAATGATGTCTTATATAGATGATTATGTGCATGTAACATATGCTATAGATCATTCATATGCACAAAGAAATACAATTGTGTGCGGCAGCATCTTTCTGCGAAATCTCTTGAATCTTCCAGTACTCGATAGTAACATTTATAGAAATACCAACAAAGCTTAGAAAGTAATTCTGAAGAATGAATATCATGTAAAACTACGAAACAGTTTTACCCATACATATTTACACACACATACACACACACACACGTTAATATATATATATATATATATATATATATATATATATATATATATACATATGAACACATACATATATATACATATGAATAAATACATATATATACATATATATATATATACATATACAGATACAGATATATATATAATTTATATATATATATATATATATATATATGTATATATATGGATATATATATATATATATATATTTATATATATATTAAACATATTATATAACATACATATATATATATAATACATATATATATATATATATATATATATATATATGTATATATATATATATATATACATATATATATATATATATATACAGATACAGATATATATATACATGTGTGTGTTTGTGGTGTTTCTGTATATATGTATATATAGATAAATAAATATATAAATATGTATATACATATATATGTGTGTGTGTGTCATATATTGCCCACACACATATGTGCATATATATATATGTGTGTGTATACATATATGTATATGCATATATATGTATATATATTAAGAAATATATAAAAGCATATACATATAAGTTTATGCCTTTACGCACCTTTGCTCTTAGTCAATGTCTCCATCAGCCTCATCCTAGCCTTCCAGTCTTCCAGTCTTAAACCTGAATTTGTAACTGTCTACCAATCTATTTATATAAATGTTTATGTATACATATTATGCATATGCGCCCACAGTCACTCATTAGTATGTATCTACCTATTTATCCTGTTAAGGGAGTAAAGGGGGGAGGTATGTATATATATGTAGTATACATATGCAGTGCTCTGGTAACGTTCTTGGCTGGCAACCTTCAACCCCACACTGTCAGAGGATGGTAACCCCAGCCACTCCTCGCACAAAGGGGGTAATTTAGAAGCACAATAAACAGACAGCCACAATTTAAACTGAAGTCCCAGAATATCACTATTTGCATATCTTGGATTTCTCCGTTTTCACTACCAACGCTTGGCGAATCAGCTCTTAAATATCTATTCTATTCTCAAGTAGTAAGAGCATGAGTATGTTGATGTGTATGTAATGTGTGTTCCCACATGTCTTCATTTGTAAATATATGTATGTGTATACGCATACAAAGAAAAACATGGCTTTAAACATGAATATTCTAATAACAAAATATAATGATTAGATGCACAGATGTATAATAGAAATAAAATTACCATACCGCTTATTCTCAGGAGGATAAATGCTTTATCAAAATTGGCGTTTTCTTACTTCTGTCTTCAATCGTAATGCTGTTTTTATAACCATAAAAGGCGTCAAATTGTTTGGATATATTTAAGACATAAAAAAAATCTTCGAAGGCAAATTTCTATTTTCATTTCAGATTCATAAGTCAAAACATTTAGATCACTGTTAATAATTCTACCACCATAGATAGCCTCAAAATGGCTATGGAAACATAAAGTCTATATAAGATCAAAGGATAATCGTAAACAGAGGATAATCGAAAGACATTTTATTCCAAACTCTTCTTAAAATCTATTTTTATATCAAAGTATAAAAGCTAGTCATATACTGTTATCACAATAAAATATACATATCAAAACCGTAAAAGTATTTTCGTCCTTATGAGCTACCCTTCTGCTATCTTTATTTATTTTGTTTCCCCTGAAATCTTCGGAGCAGTGATTGTCAAGACGCCATCGGAAGACATTGCTGACGTCACGGCCTCCAAGTTCACTTTGCCTGGGAAGTTGAAACGTCGACAGAAGCTTTTCATGGACTTGAAGTCGCCATCTTCCTTTTCCACTCGACCTTCCACCACCACCTGTTTATCCTCCACTCTTACTTTGACGTCTCCACTCTTGAAGTCATGAACATCCAGCACAACCTGTGTATAAAATGTTTCCAAATTATTTACTATATTTTACCCTCATTTTCCTTTCCATCTGAATCCTTACATATATGAATATCTTGTTTGTGTGATCCAAATAGCTCATACAAAAGATTACTAACCTTATGATTCTGGTCGTCTTCACTGAATGCCATGACTTGTTTCTCCTGCTGTGAATTGCGTTCTCTTATGTGTCTGTAGCTACTCATGAGATCACTGACGGATTTGGCTTCTCCCCACGTATCCATGATTTGGTCGATAGCTGTTTCAAAGTGTTTCCGAATATCCTCGAAGAAGGAATCATGGAAGAAGAGTCCCTTCTCAACG
>NW_028234411.1:5750340-5797840 GCF_977035675.1 Penaeus japonicus
ACTTCTTGACTGTGAGCGTGCTTCAATTGTGAGAAGTTCCTGATGCCTCTCTTTTAGGCTTAATCAGAGCTGTCGTGTATGTCATGACATTCATCCCCTGGGTTAACCTGTAATTGGTCAACCACATATAAATATGTAAATGCAAAGGGTGCTATCTCATGTGTATAAATAAATTAAAATTTTCTGCCTCATTATGAATTAACCCATTCACGCCGGGGCAGTTCCGGCTTTGCTTGGTCGCAATACTGGGGTTCTCGAACGCATAAGCCTAACGCCTCGAGATTCTCGGGCGCACAAGCCGCAAGCCTCGGTTGCCCGCGCGCTCGGGTAGAGCGAGCGGGCTTCCCCTCATAGCGCGTCCAGGGCGTCTGACGCGAAAACCACAATACGTGCTATCACGTCAACCGGCGTGAATGGGTTAACCCAATGCAGACGGGCCCAGCGATAGCTGGCAACTCCCTACTCCGGGCCTAAGTAATATCGCCTGGGTCGTGACGCCGGGTACTTTGACATGACACACACAGCCTACTGGACAGAATATGACGCCCGGCATAAACTATTTCAGGGAACGTCAGACTGGTGTGACACCCCATCATCACGCACTTATTGCTGTGTCACATGGGAGTGACACCCCTTCTTCATTAGATTAAGAATGTTTCGATATATGTAAAATGTTTCAATGAAGTTCCTTGTAAGATATGAAGATTAGTGTAGTTGACTGCCAGCTACAAATATCTTAACCTTATTTCAGTAACGTCGTTGGTTGGATATTGTTGATGAATCTTAACCTGTTAATGATGGGACTGTTTTGGCTCCAAATGGTCAAAATGCCAGGATATTTCAAACACATAAGCCTAACGCCTTGGGCTATTCGCCCACACTGGCTATGGCCAAGTGCTATTTACCCAAACACCTGGGGCGTCAGCCAGGAGGATAGCCACAACGAAATATCTTGTCCCCTGGCTAACGCTGCCACTACTTGATGTGATATCTTGTCAGCTGTCGTTAACAGGTTAACTTATTGACATTCTGGTCTGCAGTGTAAAATATGTCCTTTATTTTGTGTATCAATTGGTTGATATATTCTTTCATAGGATTGCATTGACAGTTGAAAATTAATGAATTTCAGATAAATTGATGATTAGGGTGAACATATATATATATATATATTTTTTTTTTTGCATTGTAAAGTGAGCTTTCTCAATTTTTTTTTAAACTGGTCAGTGAGAAAGCCCAGGCAAACTGAACTGAACTGAACTGTCAATATATTAGATGAAATGCTTGACCCATTGCACAACGTTTAAGTTGCTTGCCCGTCTCCAGATGTATTAAATTCAGAGCGAGCAACCATGATACATACTTGACTTTCCCCCCCCCCCACCTCCATACAGTCGCACATTGTAAAGCTAGAGCTATTTTGTGTTTGTAATTTTTTCAGTGTTTTATTGTATTGAGAGATTTACATATGTCATATCACAGGATTTATCAATGCTGCAGTTGACTAATATTTTAGTACAAGGTCCATATCATCTCACTATTTTCTTTATACTCAGTGTAATAGAAATGTTGTTTTATGGGAGGACAAAATTTAACTTCATTTTTTTCAAATTCATGTACTGTTGTGAATGAATATGAAAAATATAACCATCCACAATGAAGATAATATTGAAGAGGTAGGGAATGGGAAGGACCTGTGCTTATGACTGAGTGCCATACAGGGCATCCCTACTGGCACAGGGGCACATTGTGGACACTGGGCATGGTTTGAGTCACCTCTCTCTTTTTGTTCTGCCTACACATCCTTTATTGGCGGTACTTTAGAGCAAGAGGTCGGCAACTTGCTGTGTACCATTGCTCTCTAAAGATAGCGCTTGCTAGAGTCAGTGGATGGGTGTTATTTAACCCTATGGCGACGGTGCGTCACACCTGTGTGACAACAAACGGAGCAACAAACACGAACGGCGCAGGCAGAGAACAAGGGATGCACAACAGGGACGCAGTCTCAAGTCCAGAGGCCAAGACAATAGGGCTAAATCCTTCGGCGTCATTCACTATGAACTTCCCAATTAAAATTGCATAGCCCTTTAGGGGTTTCCACTTATTGCCGGGCCCGTCGGGATTGGGTTAAAGCTCTCTCTCCTGCTGGTGCTAGGAGAAAATGGTGACATCTAGATTTTACATATTAGGTGAAACACATTTTGCTTAATATTACAGCAATTACAGTAATTATGATTTCACCAGTGTCGAATAGAGAGAAAAGTAGTACAATAGTACAAAAAAGAAATTCAGATCCAAAATACCCGAACATCATGTATGTCGTGAAGCCTGCTTTCAAGTCAAAAACTCCTGTGTCATGTATGTCATGACATCAGTTCAGAATGGGTCAATCATAGTGACATGGATAAGTAAATAAAAAATGGAGATTTTTAAAGGAGAGTTATAAGGGAAAGAGTGAATAAAAAGAATGTGAGAAATAAAGATATCAATTTCTGTGACCAAATTTTTACTCAAAGATGCTGCTTCATGAACAAAATCCATAATGTGGATCTTGTCAGAGGTGACAGAATCAGAAAGGCATATGTAGGATTTTGCTCAGTATGCTGGTGGATGGAATATTTATCTGACAGCCAGGATTTGAAGTCTGTGTTAATTTTCCTATATTTCACTCCAAGAACTATGAAAATAATATATCTTGAGAACTTAATTAGATGCAGATATTGGTACTGATACCAGAAGATCTGTAATAGCCACTTATATATTCAACTTCTATAGTAACTTATAGTCTAAAGTAAATTGTTTTGGAGTCATTTAAGAAAATGTCTATCGTTGATGATAACACTTATCTAAATCATACAATACAGTTGAAAATGTTCATATTGTCAGTGATAACATCCCGTTATCAAACTTCCTTGCAACTGATTAATTTAGCTTAACTTGTATGTAAATGTCTCACACTTCCTCTGATAGAAGATGAATATATTGCTCTTCACAATGACGTCTATAGTACATCAATACACAGTAATTAAACTCTTACAATTTGTCCACTCTAAAACAAATCTCTCAACTACAATATACATATCCTTTTTCACATTACTCTCATCTCAAATGAAATGGTTCATTCCATGTAATCCTCAATTTATTATCAATCAATATATTTTTTAAATCCAGACAGTAATAAATCCAGTATAAAAATAATTATTTTCTCAGGTCTGCAAAGACAGCATGTTCAAATTTTACTTTTCCTGTACTTTTTTTATATTGAATATGTTACCCAACATTTCAGACAAACTGACTAATCTAATAAGTTAGTATTGTAGCCTATTGTAAAGAATTTTGGTAATCTATTGTAAATGACATGACATAGCAAAATATTTTTTATCTTTCTAAGTATGGAGTGATATATACGATATAAGACATTCTAGACTATCACAAAAGGAATTCTTAATTTCATCATTGCTCAAGCTTAAGATCTATTTTATTTTTCCCACTCGCTTGTATATTTCTTTCTTAATCGCCGTTTACTTACTTCAGAGAACCCTGCTCGGGGAATCCTGCAGTATCTAAAAAAAAAAAAAAAAACTACCTACCACTAGCAAACAGGTACAGAAGGTCTTTCATTGTGGGAATACAGAAATGCCTGTCTTTAAGTGTACCTTTTATGGGTTATGTGTTTTCTCTTTATCATTTACACTTGGGAAAGGATTGAGATATTGGTGTTGAAAGGATTGATATATTGGTGTTGGTTTTCAGATGGTTGATCATTCCACATATCATTTTATTTTTCAAGTTGGTCATATTTGATAATGTACTTAGACTTAGGATTGTATATGAAGTGTTTGTGATGGTCTGCTTTGGGGTTTCTGGAAGAAACTTGAACAAATAGTGTATATACTGAATGGTAAACACATATGTTTCCTTTGTTTATTTTGTGTGTGTGTTTGAACAAGTTGTGCTTTTTAGTGTTATTTGGATTATCTGCTTTTAATGTGTTATTTTTGTTGTTGTATATATATATATATATATATAATATATATATAATATAAATATATATATATATAGATATATATATATATATATATAATATATAATTATTTTTACTTAGGTGCTGTAAAAAAAAATGACATGTGTCTCCATATAAAGAGTTTTAGGGTTTTTTTTTGTCTATGTTTTATTGAAGAGTAGTTTTTTGTATTTATATATTTCCTCTCTCTCTCTTTACCTCTCTCTCTCTTCTCTCTCCTCTCTCTCTCTCTCTCACTCTCTCTCTCTCTCTTCTCTCTCTCTCTCTCTCTATCTCTTCCTTCTCCTCTCTCTCTCTCTCTCAAATCTCTTTCTCTCTTTCCTCTCTCACCTCTCTCGTATTTTCTCTCTCCATCCTTTCTTTCTCTCCTCTTTCTCTTTCTCTCTCTCTTTCTCTCTCTCCATTCTCCTCTCTCCTCTCTCTCTCTCTCTCTCTCTCTCTCTTTCCTCTCCTTCCCCTCTCTCTCTCTCTCTCCCCCTTTCCTCCCCTCTCTCTCTTTCCCCTCTCTCTCTCTCTCTCTCTCTTTCCTCCCCTCTCTCTCTCTCTCTCTCCTCTCTCTCTCTCTCTCTCTCTCTCTCTCTCTCTCTCTCCTTCCTACTCTCTCATTCCCTCTCTCTCTCTCTTTTCCTCCTCAAATCTCCTCTCTTTCCTCTCTCTCCTCCTCTCTCGCTCTCATCTCTCTCTCTTTCTCTCCTCTCTCTCTCATCTCTCTCTCTCTCTCTCTCTTTTCTCTCTCCTCTCTCTCTCTCTCTCTCTCTCTCTCTCTCTCTCTCTCTCTCTCTCTCTCTCTTAATCTCCCTTTCTTTCCTTCTCTCTCTCTCTCCTTTTTCTCTCTCTCTCGCTTTCTCCTCTCTCTCTCTCTCTCTCTCTCCTCTCTCTCTCCTTTCCTCTCCTCTCTCCTCTCATCTCCCCCTCTCGTCTTCTCTCTCTCTCTCTCTTCTCTTCTCCTCTCTCTCCTCTCTTCCCTCCTCTCTCTCTCTCTCCTCTCTCGCTCTCTCTCTCCATCTCCTCCCTCCCTCCCTCTCTCATTCTCTCTCTCCCACTGCTCCTCAATCTCTCACTCTCTCTCTCTCACTCTTTTCTCGTGCTTCTCTCTCCTCCTCTCTCTCTCCTCTCTCTCCTCTTCCTACCTCTCTCCCTCTCTCCTCTCTCCTCTCTCATCCGTCTCTCTCTCTCATTCTCTTCTCTCATTCTCTCTCTCTCTCTCTCTCTCTCCTCTCTCTGGTCTCTCATTCTCATTCTCATTCTCTCTATCCTCTCATCTCTCTCCTCGCTCTCTCTCTTCTCTCTCCGCATCTCTCTCTCCCTCTCTCTCTCTCTCCATCTCTTTCTCCTCGCTTTCTCTTCTCTCTTTCTCGCTTTATCTCTTCTCTCATTCTCAACCCTCTTCTCTCCCTTCCCTTCTCTCTCTCTCTCTCTCTCTCTCTCTCTCCTCTCTCGCTTTCTCTCTCTCTCTCTCTCTCTCTCTCATTCCTCTCTTTCTCTTTTCTCCCTCACTCTGCGTTCTCTCTCTCTCTATGTCTCTTCTCTCTCTCTCCCTTTCTCCTTTCTCTCTCTCTCTCTACTTCTTGTCTCTCTCTTCTACTCCTCTCTTTCTCTCTCTCTCTCTCGCTCTCTCCTCTCTCTCTCTATCAACCTCTTCTCGCTCTCTCTCGTTTCCTCTCTCTCTCTCTCTCTCTCTCTCTCTCTTTCTCTTTTTCTACTCTCTATATTACTCTCTCTCCTCTCTCATCTCTCTTTACTCTTTCTCTTTTCTCTCTTTCTCTCTTGTCTTCTCTTTCCCCTCCTTCCTCTCCTCTCGCTCTCTCTTCCTCTCTTATTATCCCCTCACCCTCTCTCTCTCCTCATCTCTCTCTCCCTTTTAGCTCATCTCTCTTTCTCCTTTCTCTTCTCTTTCTAGTACTATTTCTCTCTCTCTCTCTCATACACTCACCTCTCTCCCTCTTCTCTCTCTCTCTCTCTCGTCCTCTTCCCTCTTCTCTTTTCTCTTTTTTCCTTTTCTGCGTTTCTCTCTCTTTTCGCTGCCCTCCCCCCTCTTTCTCTCTCCCTTCTCTCTCTCTCTCTCTCTCTCCTCTCTCTCACTTTCTCTCCTCCTTTATCGTATTCTCCTTCTCTGTCTCTCCTTTTCTCTCTCTCCTCTCTATCTCTCTTTCTCGCTCCCCCTCTCTTTCTCTTTCTCTCTTTCTCGCTCTCGATCTTTCTCTTTCTCTTTCTCTCTCTCTCTCTCTCTCTCTATTCTCTCTCTCATCATCTTCTCTCATCTCCTCTTCTCTTTTTCTTCCTCTCTCGTCCTCTTCCCTCTCTCTCTCTCTCTTCCGCCTCCTCTCTTCCCCTCTCTTCTCTCTCTCTCTCTCTCTCTCTCTCTCTCTCTCCCCCCTCTCCCCCCTCCCTCCCCCCCCCCCTTCTCTCTCATCCCTTCTCTCTCTCTTATCTCACCCCTCTCTCCCTCTCTCTCTCTCTCTCTCGTCTCTCTCTCGTTTCCCCTCTCTCCCACTCTCCCTCTCTCCCTCTCTCCCTCTCTCCCTCCTCTCTCTTCTCCTCTCTCCCTCTTCTCCTCATCTCATCTCTCTCTCTATCTCCTCTCTCCCTCCCATCCTCCTCGCACCTCTCTCCTCTCTATCTCTCTTTTATCTCTTCCCCTCTTTGTGTCTCTCCCTCGCTTTTCTCGCTTGCGTTCCTCCTCTTGCTTCATCCTCTATTCTATCTCTCGCTCTCTCTTTCGCTCTCTCACTCTCATTCTCTCTCTCCCTCTCTCTCCGTCTTTCCTCGTCTCTCCTCTCTCTTTCTCCCTCTCTATCTCTCGCTCTCTCTATCTCACTCTCTCTTAAGCGCGATCTCTCCATCTCTCACATATCTCCTCCTCTCTCCTCTCCTCCTCGTTCTCACTCTCCAACTCTCATTCTCTTTACTATTTCGTAGCGACTCCTCTCTCTTTCTCATTCTCTCTCTCTCTCTCTCGCTCTTCGTCTCACTCGATATACGCGGTTCTCTCTCTCTCGCGATCTCTCTATCTTTATATAGATATATATATACCTATGATATGTATATGTAATATTTATATTGAATATATATCTCGCTCATATATCTAGCCGCATCTATCGCCTCTCTCTTTCATTGAACCTTCGTTCAATGAGGAGTCTCTCATCATCTAGCTCTACATATCTATATATATCTCGCGATCGCATATCATTATCTCTCGTGGCTCCATCTCTCTCTCTCTCTATCTCCTACTCTCTATATCTCTCTCTCTCGATCACTCTTCGCTCTCGCTCTCGTATCTCTATCTATCTCTCGATCGCTTACTTAGCTCGTTTGCGACGCTCTCTTCCATCATTTCTCTCTATCTCATCGTATAGCTCTCTAATATCTCTACTATCTCTCGCTCTCCTTCTCCGATCTCGCTCATAATCTTCTCTCTCTCGATCTCTCTCTATAGCTCTCCCGCTCACCTTACCCAGCCATCATCTCTCCCTACCTATCCCTCTCTACCTCCACTCCATATTTATATAAGCAATATTGCTATTTCTTATATATCTATATCTCTATATCTCTCCTACCTCGCTCTCTATCCTCTATCTCATATCGACTATATCTCTCCTCTCTCTATGATATATATAAATAACCCTATAAAGATACAAAAATAAATACATTAAATACAGAAATAAATCATATAAAGACTCCCTAACTACTTCTATATATCTCTATATCGATAGCAACCACTATAAAAATATAGACAAACGATATCCAAATAGATCACTATCGCAATAGATAAAATAGAATATATAATATATAAATATAAAATATATAGATATAATATAATATATATATCTATCTATATAGAGATGATCATCCCCCCCTCTCCCAATCTCATCCTACTCACAATCTATCCCCCCGCTATTAAAAATAGATAAATAGATAAAAAGAGATAAAGATATAAAGATAGACGAGATAAAATAGAAATATAGAGAGAGATAGATAAGTATAGAGTATCATAAAGAAAAACAAAAAAAAATTCCTATACTATAGGGTATATAGATATAGATAAGAACCTATCGACATCACATTACTAGATCTCTATACTATTCTTATACGTCTATATATATCCTCTCCTAATATATATATATATATAATCATAATAATTGTATATATATATAATAGTGAATATTGAGAGTTTTTTATAGATATTATATAGAGTTGACTAGATCATGAATTAAACAGAACGAAATGTGATTTATAGACTGAAAAGAACTCCCTCCTTTTCAGGCCTGGTAGCTATCGGAGAGAGCCTTGGCCTGAAGTTGCTGCCTCCAAGGAAGAAGATCAACGTCATGTTGATGGGCAACCACTCTGCCGGCAAGAGTTCTTTCGTGAACTGGTGAGTGTTCGGGTCCGCATGTGGCGCAGGTTTATTGCCTTTACTGTGCGGTGTGGTCGATTCTGGTTACTCTTACGTGGCACATAGCTTTGGTCACCAGGATCAACTGATATTAGATAGATAACTGAATCAATTTTTAGAAGCATAGATAAGAAAAAATAGTTAGGGAGAAATAAATATGATACTTACTGACTTAACTTACTTAATTAATTAAATATATATATATATATGTATATATATACATATATATGTTTATGTATATATATATGTATGTATATACATATATATGGTAATAGGTATAAAATATATGTATGAATATACATATATATATATATAATTATATATATATATATAAGATATATATATATATATATATATATATATATATATATAATATATATATATGTATATGCATATATATTTGTATATAATACATATATTTATACATATATAATTGTATAGAAATATTTATTGATATATGTATATATACATATATATATACATATTACATAATATATATATATATGTATATATATATATAATACACATATATTATATATAAACACATATAAGTATATATATACAACTATGTATATACACCAAATATATATATATATACAATATATGTATAAATGTAGTATATATATATGTATAATAAAATACATATATATATATACTATAATGTATATAATATAAGTATAAATATATGTATTAAATATATGTAATATATACATATATATGTATTTATAATGTATAATATATATGTATATTTATGTATATATATACATATATTTATACATATATATATATATATATATATATATAATATATATATATATATATATATTGCAGATATTTAAGATATTTATATATATATATATATATATATATATATAGATATATATATATAATAAATATATATAATGTATAATATCTGCATAATATATATATATATATATATATATATATAAATAGTATATAAATAAGTATATATATATGTATATTTATTTATGTATAAATATGTGTGTATATATATATATATATACAATATATGGTTGTGTGTATATATATATATACATATTATATATATATAATTATATACATAATAATAATACATATATATATACGATATATATATACATATATATACATAATATATATATATCTATATATATATATAATATATAGATATATATATAGATATATATATATATTATAGATATTTATATAATGCGTATAACATACATACATACATACATACATACATACATACATACATACATACATACATACATACACGTAGGTAATTATACCATGAATTATGTTAACACGAGTTGTATGTAAAAGTATTCGTGTTGTAAGGGAGAGGAGTTTTGGGAGCAGTGGATTTGTAGGACAGAATATATTATTATCAAAGGTTACAGCCAGATAACAACACAGGAAATGTATCTTCCTGTGTAGCGCACACCTGTCTCGAACCTGACATGTTACTGCTGTCATGTTATCTTGTCTTTTTGTCAAGATCCTAAACGGTGATATTTACATATATATATCTATATATATTTTTTTTTCTTTTTTTCCATAGATGTGTTGGTGTCATTAGCCTAAGAGGTTTATTTATTTATGATTGATATATAGGGTAACTAAACCTGAGATAAATCTCTAGGTTGATAAATATATATATACATATATGTATATGTATATATAATATATATATATATATGTATATATATGTATATATATATATTTCTATATGTGTTTATATATATATTTATATATTTATATATATATATATTTATTTATATGTGTTTATATATTATATATATTTATCTTATACATTTATTTATTTATATGTGTTTATATATTTATATATATATATATACATATACATATACATATACATATATATATGTATAGTTATGTAATGTATATATATGTATTATATATATGTATATATGTAATATATATATATATATATATATATATATATATATATATATATACAAGTATATTTACAATTATACTTATATATATATATATTTATATATATATAAAAGTATATAATATGTATATATTTATATATATATTTACTATATATGTATTATGTATATATATGTATATTATATATATATATATATATATATGTTATAAGTATATATGTATGTATAAGTATATATGTAATGTATATGTATATATTAGTATATGTATATATGTATGTATATGTATATATATAAGTGTATATTTATATGTATATGTATATGTAGAAGTATATATATATGTATATGTATATGTATATGTAATATGTATATAATAATGTTATATCTATATGTATATTGTTATATGTATAGATAGGCATATTTATATATATATTTATATAGTATATATAAATGTATCATCTATATGGATATATATATGTATATGGGAATATATATAAGTATTAATGGATATATATATATATAAATATATTTATATATATATAATTATATCCTATATATATGGTATAGATTAATATATATGTATAATGGATATATATATTTATATGGAATATATATATGTATATGGAAATGTATATATATATGTATATGGATATGTATCATGTCAATATGTAATAATATATGTATATATATATTTGTTTATGTATAAATGATATATATATGTATAATATATGTATATGTATATATATCGGTATATGTATAATATATGTAATATATAATGTGTATGTATTAAATGTGTATATGTTAATATGTATATATATGAAAAACTTATATGTCATATATATAAATTATATATTATTATATATATTATAATTATATAAATATTTATAATATATATTATATTTTATAATATATATTAAAAATATATTTAATATCTATATATATATGAATATATATATATATATATATATATATTTATATACATATCAATCAAATATACATATGTAATTTTATATATATAAATATACATATATATATTATATATCTATATAAATATATATATATATATATATATATATATATTATATATATACATGTAAAAATGTATATATATAAATAAGTATATATACAAATATATATTATACGTATATATATATACGTATGGATCTATATGGAAATGAATAATGTATATATATATATATATATCTATATAATATGATATATATGTAAAATATGGATATATATGTATATATATGAAATATAATTATATATATAGATATATCTGTATATATAAATGGATATATATGTATATATATGGATATAAAGGATATAAATATGATATATAGGTATCTATATGGATATATATGTATAATATATGGATATATTATATATATATATAATATGATATCTCTTTATATATATATATATGGATTATAAATTTAAATATATATATATGGATATATATTTATATATAAATATGGATATATATTTATATATATATGGATATAAATTTAATATATATATAGGATAATATATTTATATATATATATAACAGGATATTCAAAAAAAAAAAAAAAATATAAATTGGAAAATATATCTGTCTATATATAAGGAAAAAATAGAATATATATGCAATATCATATTATATATATGTAAATAGATATATATATATATATATATATATAAATTATGAATATATATATATATATGGATATCTATGGATATATAAATTGATATATATGGATATATATGGATAATATAATGGATATATATGATAAATATATTATATATATGTTAATAATAAACTGATATATATATGATAAATATGTATATATATATGGATATATATGTATATATATGGATAAAAATGTAGATATATGGATATTATATTAAATATCTGGATATAAATGTATATATATATGTATATATATGGATATATAAGGAAAAATATGTATATATGTATATATATGGATATATAATGTATATCGTATATATATATCTATAATATGTATTTATATAATATATAAATGTAATAAAAATATAATATTATATATATATATTATATATATATGCATATATATGGATGTAATGATAATAATTTTAAAGGATATATATATATGTATGAATATGATATATATGTAATATAGGATGAATGTAAATGTATATATAAGGATGTATATATTAAGTATAATAAGCTTATAAGTATAATGTATAAATAGTATATATATGTTTTAGTATATAATGCATATAAGTGTATATATATAAATGTTTATAATAAGTATAAATATATATGTAATAAATATGTATGTATATATAGTATAATATATAATGTATATAAATTATATGTATATAATATATAAATATTTTATATATATAGAGATAATATCTATATCTATATCTATATCTATATATATATGTATATTTATATTTATACATATATATATCATATACATATACATATAATATCTACATATATATACATATAATATACAAATAATATATATATATATAATTTATATCTATATATATATATATATACATAAATGTATATATATATAAGATATAATATATATACATATATAAATCATACATATGGAAAATATGTATATATGTTTATATGGATATCAAATATATATATATATAAATAATAAAAGGATATATATATATAAAAAATTATAATATGTATATATATAATATTATTCTAATATGTTATATGTATCATATATATATATAATATATATGTATATATGTTATATTAAGTATAAAATTATAGTATATATATATATAAATGATAATATATTGTATATAAATATACCTATATATATATATAACTGGAAATGTATACTATATAACTACATATAACTAATTATAAAAATATACTGGATAATATATATATATATAAATATATTGGATCTATATACCTATATATATATATACATATAATGAATATATAATATATGGAATATTATATATTTATACCTACATATATGTATATATATATATATATATGTATATAAATACCATACATATATGTATATATACGTATATTGTATATTATAAAAACATATATATCCATATTATAAATATATATATTATAATATATACATATATATATATATTAGTATAAATAAATAATATCTAGATAAATAAATATATAAATTTATATATATATACATATATAAAAATATAATTTGTATATATACTGTTTATATATATAAATATATATATATATAATATATATAAATAATCTATATATATCTCGTATATATATATGTATGTATGTATGTGTTTGTGTGTGTGTATTTCTATTTCTATAAATATCTATAGATAAATAGAAAAATATAGGTATAGGGTAACCAGATTTGAGATACCCTGTCAGACCTTAACCTATTGATGCAAGGAGTTCATGCATACATTCACCGCCCACAAATGGGTAGTCACTGAGGAATCGGTTACTAAATCTCCCTGCCATATATTTTCCTATTTCTTGAATTTTCAGGAAAATAATTACTTTGTTGCACTCATTATTTTTATTGATGTTGTGATGATTAGGATAATAATATTAATGGCAATAACAATAATCATAAAAAGCAAAATCATAGTGAACATTGCAGTGGGTTAACATACAGAAAAAGACCCAAAGGCAGGCCCGAGACAGACACAAACAGGGCTGAGGCATTGATAATTTAAAGTGTGTATTTATTTCTTTGCTGTTTCTTCTGTGTAAAATGATGAGTTATGGATGAAGTTTAACTGAAGAGAAATGAATGTGTTATGACTGAAATATTTTATAGAAACAAAACTCAAGTTGTGAAACCTTATTTTGTCATGGAGAAAATGGTACAGTCGGGATTATCAAATGTTACGCTGCTAGATAAGACAGGAAATGCGTTTCTCCCCTTGCTCATCCCCCCCCTCCCTCCCTCCCTCCTTCCTCCTCTGTCCTCTCCCCCCTCTCCTTTCTCTTCTCATCATTTGTCGCTTTTGTTTTTCCCTCATCTTTCTTCTCTTCATCTTTTCCCTCTCTCCTTTCTTTTTTCTTCTCTCGCTTGTTTTTTCCTTGTCCGTCCTCCCTCCTCCCCTCCTCCCCTCCTCCCCTCCTCCCCTCCTCCCTTCCTCCCCTCCTCCCTTCCTCCCCTCCTCCCCTCCTCCCCTCCTCCCTTCCTCCCCTCCTCCCCTCCTCCCCTCCTCCCTCCCTCCTCCCTCCCTCCTCCCTCCCTCCTCCCTCCCTCCTCCCTCCCCCTCCCTCCCTTCCTCCCTCCCTCCCTCCCTCCTCCCTCCCTCCTCCCTCTTCCCTCCCTCCCTCCTCCCTCCCTCCCTCACCTCCTCCTCCTCCTCCCGACCTCCCTCCCTCCTCCTTCCCTCCCTCCCTCCTCCTCCCTCTCTCCCTATCCGTCCCTCCCTCCTCCCCTCCTCTCTCCCTCCCTCCCCTCCCTCCCTCCCTCCCTCCCTCCCTCCCTCCTCTCCCACTCATCCCTCTCTCCCCTCTCCCTCCCATTTTTTTTTTTTTTCCACCCCACTCCCTCACCCCACCTCCCTCCCCTCCCTCCTCTCCCTCCTCCCTCCCTCCTCCCTCCTTCCCCTCCCTTCCCTCCCTCCCTGCCCTCCTCCCTCCCTCCTCCTTCCCTCCCTCCCTCCCTCCTCCCTCCCTCCCTCCCTCCCTCCCTCCCTCCCTCTCCCTCCCTCCCTCCTTTCTCCACTTTTCTCTCTTCTCTATACTCCTCTCTCCTCTCTCCTCTCTCCTCTCTCCTCTCTCCTCTCTCCTCTCTCCTCTCTCCTCTCTCCTCTCTCCTCTCCCCTCTCTCCTCTCATCCTCCATCCTCCTCTCCTCTCTCCTCCCTCCTCCCCTCCTCCATCCTCCCTCCTCACTCCCTTCCCTCCACCCTCCTCCCTCCTCCCTCCTCCCTCCTCCCTCCTCCCTCCTCCCCTCCTCCCCTCCCTTACCCTTCCTCCCTCCCTCTCCTCCCTCCTCCCTCCTCCCTCCTCCCTCCTTCCTCCTCCCTCCTCCCTCCTCCCTCCTCCCTCCTCCCTTCTCCCTCCTTTCTTCTAAAGAGAAGAGAAGAAAGAAGAAGAGGAGAGAGGAAAGAAAAATGAAGGATCTTTAAAACTTTTTGCCTGTCTTTGTGTGAGGGCGAATGTTGCGTAGTCAGGATGCATCCGGCAGTGTGACTTGGTTGTGGACTGTCTGACTCATGACCACTCATGCAGAAGGGCCAAATTTAGAGATTTCCAGAAACTCGACAGGAAATGGTCGTTGAGCATGAGACAAAGTTGGACCTCAAGTTATGGGATAATTTTTCATGCATACTCGAACATTAGTGACTGCAAATGCCTTTATGATGGTCCTGTGTTGAAGGAGGTCTTGTAGTTGATTAAAAGATTCTAGGTAACTTTTTCAGCGCTTACTTTTTGTGTGTATTACAGCCACTACAAAAGTTTTGTCGTTGTTTCCATTTATATTTGGTGTGGTTTTATTTTTTGCGGATATTTTTGGGAAATTGTAATAAATGTTGAATGTAGAATGAAGCAGCATAGTGTTCCGTTATGTAATACTGTGTATAATGGGAATTCGTATAGTAAGATGCAACGGAACATAGCTGACATGGGAGTATATTGTGACATGGCACATCCTGACACATTATGTCTAGGTGATGGTATGGAGCTAGCAACTTCATTATCACACACAAACTAATTTTGGCCTAATGACATCATCCTGTTTGTAGTAGTTGTGGTTGTAATGTAGGGTGATGGTACACTGGCAGCAAAGAAGTATAATTAAAGAAGGCATTAAGCTGGAATTACCCAGTCATTATCAGTCATCTACCCACACCTGCCACCTGCATGTTACACATCGTTGGGAAACACCAGTCTACGTCTCTTGCTGTAAGGCTCGTTGTCACCTTCGATACACACAGATCCTCACCCTATTGGTCTTGTTTAGATGTATGGCTTTTTAGAGGATACAGATTAGTTACCAGAAGGATTTTTATACAGTTTAGAAAAGATTGGGGTTGCGTTTTTTCATGGAAATACATTTTTGATTCAAACAGTGTGCTTGATAAGCCTGTCCACTTTTTATTTTGTTATACTAACAGTTATCTGGCAACATATTTTTTTTTCATGTTATATTTAAATGAATTTTGTTTCACATTAGGACGTCCGTGTCTGAGGTTGATATATATAATGAGAGAGATAAGTGGCCTTTCCCCTGACTAATATTTCTACGCTTGTGTGTACATGCACGTGAACTTGTACATGTACACGCACAGACCCTCATCCACATGCACATTCACATGCACATTCACATGCACATGCACATTCACATGCACATTCACATGCACATTCACATGCACATTCACATGCACATTCACATGCACATTCACATGCACATTCACATGCACATTCACATGCACATGCACATTCACATGCACATGCACATGTACATGCACATGCAAATGCACATGCACATGCACATGCACATGCACATGCACATGCACATGCACATGCACATGCACATGCACATTCTCATTCTCATTCTCATTCTCATTCTCATTCTCATTCTCATTCTCATTCACATTCACATTCACATTCACATTCACATTCACATTCACATTCACATTCACATTCACATTCACATTCACATTCACATTCACATTCACATTCACATTCACATTCACATTCACATTCACATTCACATCCATATCCACATCCTTATTTATCAATATCTATGTCTATATCTATATCTATATCTATATCTATATCTATATCTATATCTATATCTATATCTATATACATATATACACATATATACATATATACACATATATACATATGTACACATATATACATATATATATATATATACATATATATACATATATATGCATATATATACATATATATGCATATATATAAATATATATAAATAAAGATACATAAATATGCCATATATATATATATATATATAAAAGAGCACGCCCGGGGGGATTAGAGTATATTAATAATAGGGGAGTTTGGGGTGTAGGGGGGGTAGTTGTTATTTATATTATAGTATAGATATTTATATATACTAGTATATAATATACATAGTATATACATATATATATATATAGATATATATATTATATATAGATATATATATATAAATATTGCATATTATATATATATGCATATATTATATAAATATATAGCAATAATATTATAAATATATATTGTATATATATGGTGTGAGGGGGGGGGGGACACACCCACACACACTCATCACACACACCCACAAACTCACACCCACACACACCACGACGACAGCCACACACCGCACACAACAACAACCAACATAACACCACACACCACACGCACACTCCCACACACACAACCACACACACACGCACGACACTCACACACACACACACACACTCGACACACCAACAACAGCTCACACCCCCGACACATCCCGACACACTACATGACATCACACACACACACACAACCAACCCACCCACACACAACATAACACCAATACATACACAACAGGCCATCCACAAACATACACACACACAACATCACCAACACCACACAAAAAACACACACCCGACATAAACTTACTCACACCACACACGACATAACACGACCCACACACGTACCCACACACTCACACCACAAATCCACACTTCACAAGACCACGACACCAACAACACACACCACATCCCACACACACACACCACAACTCGACACCCGACACACGACAGCACACGACCTACACAAACACACACACATACACACACACCCCCACACGACAACACACGCGCCGGACCACACCACAACACCACGACACATACACTCGTCACACGACACAACACATCCCAACTCTCATACACAATCACTCACAAACACACAAAGCCCACACAAAGACACACACATCCACTCACATTACACACACAGAAACACACACTCACGTCATACACACATATACTCACAACACACAGTATGACACACATACACCACATGCAGACACACGTTTACACACTCACACTCACTCTCAACGAACTCACACGTCACACCACACTCACCCGCACACGCACACGCGCAATCACAAGCACCCCACCTTCATATTGCACATTCATATCCAGAGCCATATCCAATCCATAGCCATAGCCTGATCCGCATATCCATTATCCATACCCATGAATCCATATCCCAGAGTCCCATATCCCATATTCCATATCCATATCCATATCCATATCCAGGTGGCCATGATCCATCTCCATGCAGCCCCTCTCCATCGCCAGCTCCAGCGCCCAGTCGCCTTCGCCAGAAATCCAGAGCCATATCCGATTTCCCATATCCTTGAGCCTGAGCCAGTGCCAGTGCCTGTATCCTGTGCCTATGCCTGTGCCAGTACAATGTGCCATGTTGCCTTTGCCTGATCCAGTGCCAGTGACTGAGCATGAGAAAGATGCCTGTCAAGAGTGCCAGAGAAAGATCAAGAGCATGATTGCAAGTGAAATGTCAAGATGCCAGTGCAAGTGGCATGTGCATGTGCATGTGAATGTGCATGTGAATGTGCATGTGGATGAGGGTCTGTGCGTGTACATGTACAAGTTCACGTGCATGTACACACAAGCGTAGAAATATTAGTCAGGGGAAAGGCCACTTATCTCTCTCATTATATATATCAACCTCAGACACGGACGTCCTAATGTGAAACAAAATTCATTTAAATAATAACAGAAAAAATAATGGTGCAGATAACTGTTAGTATAACAAAATAAAAAGTGGACAGGCTTATCAAGCACACTGTTTGAATCAAAAATGTATTTCCATGAAAAAACGCAACCCCAATCTTTTCTAAACTGTATAAAAATCCTTCTGGTAACTAATCTGTATCCTCTAAAAAGCCATACATCTAAACAAGACCAATAGGGTGAGGATCTGTGTGTATCGAAGGTGACAACGAGCCTTACAGCAAGAGACGTAGACTGGTGTTTCCCAACGATGTGTAACATGCAGGTGGCAGGTGTGGGTAGATGACTGATAATGACTGGGTAATTCCAGCTTACTGCCTTCTTTAATTATACTTCTTTGCTGCCAGTGTACCATCACCCTACATTACAACCACAACTACTACAAACAGGATGATGTCATTAGGCCAAGATTAATTTGTGTGTGATAATGAAGTTGCTAGCTCCATACCATCACCTAGACATAATAGGTGTCCAGATTGTGACAAGTCAACAATTACTTCCCCCATGTCAGCTATGTTCCGTTGCATCTTACTATACGAATTCCCATTATACACAGTATTACATAACGGAACACTATGCTGCTTCATTCTACATTCAACATTTATTACAATTTCCCGAAAATATCCGCAAAAAATAAAACCACACCAAATATAAACGGAAACAACGACAAAACTTTTGTAGTGGCTGTAATACACACAAAAAGTAAGCGCTGAAAAAGTTACCTAGAATCTTTTAATCAACTACAAGACCTCCTTCAACACAGGACTATCAAAAAGGCATTTGCAGTCACTAATGTTCGAGTATGCATGAAAAATTATCCCATAACTTGAGGTCCAACTTTGTCTCATGCTCAACGACCATTTCCTGTCGAGTTTGGCGGGGGAAGGGGGGGTGGGGGGGGCTGCGGGGGGTGGGGGGAGGGGGGGGGGGGGGAGGGGGGGGGAGGGGCTTTTTGCCCCTTCTGCATGATGGTCATGAGTCCCAGACAGTCCACAACCAAGTCCACTGCCGATGCACCTGACTACGCAACATTTCGCCCTCCACACAAAAGACAGCAAAAAGTTTTAAAGAATCCTTCATTTTTCTTTCCTCTCTCCTCTTCTTCTTTCTTCTCTTCTCTTTAGAGGAGGTGGAGGGAGGAGGGAGGAGGGAGGAGGAGGGAGGAGGGGGGGAGGAGGAGGAGGGAGGAGGAGGAGGGAGGAGGAGGAGGGAGGAGGAGGAGGAAGGGAGGGAGGAGGGAGGAGTAGGGAGGCGGGAGGAGGGAGGAGGGGGGAGGAGGAGGAGGGAGGAGGAGGAGGGAGGAGGGAGGAGGGAGGGAGAGAGGAAAGAGGAGAGAAGAGAGAGGAGAGAGGAGAGAGGGAGAGAGGAGAGAAGGAGAGAGGAAGGAGGAGAGAGGAGAGAAAAGAGGAGAGAGGGAGGGGGGAGGAGAGAGGAGTATAAGAAGAGAGAAAAGGTGGAGAATGAGGAGGGAGGGAAGGGAGGGAGGGAGGAGGGAGGAGGGAGGGAGGAGGGAGGGAGGGAGGAGGGAGGCGGAGGGAGGGAGGGGGAGGGGGGAGGGAGGGAGGGAGGGAGGGAGGGAGGGAGGGAGGGCAGGGGGAGGGGAGGGAGGAGGGAGGGAGGAGGGAGGGAGAGAGGGAGAGAGGTCGAGAGAGAGGGAGGGAGGGAGGGAGGGAGGGAGGGAGGGAGGAGGGAGGGAGAGAGGAGGGGGGGGAGGAGGGAGGGAGGGAGAGAGGACGGGAGGGAGGGAGGGGGAGGGAGGGAGGAGGGAGGGAGGAGGGAGGGAGGGGGGGGAGGGGGAGGAGGAGGAGGAGGAGGGAGGGGGGAGGGAGGGAGGAGGGAGGGGGGAGGGAGGGAGGGAGGGGGGAGGAGAGGGAGGGAGGAGGGAGGGAGGAGGGAGGGAGGAGGGAGGGAGAGGAGGGAGGAGGTGAGGAGGGGGAGGGAGAGGAGAGGGGGGGGGGAGGAGGGCGGAGGGAGGAAGGAGGGGGGGAGGAGGGAGGAGGGGATGAGGGGCAGAGGGAGGAGGTAGGGAGGGAGGAAACGGACCAAAAAAACAAGCGAGAGAAGAAAAAAGAAAGGAGAGAGGGAAAAGATGAAGAGAAGAAAGATGAGGGAAAAACAAAAGCGACAGAAGATGAGAAGAGAAAGGAGGGGGGAGAGGACAGAGGAGGAAGGAGGAGGGAGGGAAGGGGGGGATGAGCACGGGAGAAAACGCACTTCCTTCTTTTTCTAGCACGAAAACGATTTGATAATCCCGACTGTACCATTTTTTCTGCATGACAAAAATAAGGGTCACAACTGAAAGTTTTTTTCTATAAAATTTTTTAAACAAAAAAAAAAAACTTTCAAGTCATAACCCATTGCATTTCTCCTCAGTTAACCTACATCCATACTCCATCATTTTATC
The DNA here is from genome assembly GCF_977035675.1 of Penaeus japonicus. Taxonomy (NCBI): domain Eukaryota; kingdom Metazoa; phylum Arthropoda; class Malacostraca; order Decapoda; family Penaeidae; genus Penaeus; species Penaeus japonicus. Next base: position 5,771,816 of record NW_028234411.1, read on the forward strand.
AAGAAGAAACAGCAAAGAAATAAATACACACTTTACATTATCAATGCCTCAGCCCTGTTTGTGTCTGTCTCGGCGCTGCCCTTGGGTCTTTTTTCTTATGTTAACCCACTGCAATGTTCCACTATGATTTTTGCTTTTTATGAATTATAGTTGTTGCAATTAATAATTACTAATCCTAATCCACACAACATCAATAAGAATAATGAACGCAACAAAGTAATTATTTTTCCTGAAAATTCAAGAATAGGAAAATAATGGCAGGGAGAATTTAGTAACCGATATCTCAGTTACTACCCATATGTGGCGTAATGGATGGCCATGAACTCCAAGCATCAATAGGTTAAGGTCTTACAGGGTATCTCAAATCTGGTTTACCCTATACCTATATTTTTTCTATTAACTATAGAATATTTTATAGAAATACAAATACACACACACAAACCAGACAATACATACATTATATATATACATATATTATATATACATAAATATATAATATAGTATAAATATATAGTATAATAATTATATAAGTAAACATATATATATCGATATACATATATATATATATAATGTTAATATAGCTAAATATATATATATATAAATATATATTAATATATAAAGGATATATATATATATATAAAAATATGTATATATATAAATAAAAATATATAATATATAATGTATATATATTATATAAATATACATATATATATATACATATTAATGTATGGTCTATCATATAACCAAATATATATATATATCTACATATATTTATGACGTATATATTATATATTATATATATATATAGAATTATATATATCTTTTAGTATATATATAATACGGATATCATATAGACTCTAATCAATATCTATCTTATCATCTCTCCTGAAAACGTCACCAAAATATCACCACACACTCACACACTAACAAGTAACTTCTACCAATCACCCACTCTAACCACTTCTCACACTCAAACCATCGCACACTCACACCCACACAGCAAGTACACACCCCGACATCACCCACACTCCCTCACACCCAAATCTAACACATACACTCAGCACAAACACAAAACACACACGACTCACTCACACACTACACACAACACCCACACCCCCGCACACCCAACACAACAGACACCGTCCCCCCCCCACAAACACATACACCTCAGCGATCACCCACTCGACACACACCCCACACAGACACACACACTCGTCACCGACACAACACACACCAAACAACACGACACCACACATAACACCCACCATAAACTCACGGGATACCACACACATACACTTATAACACAGATCACGGCACAACACGCCACTCCCACAGCCCACCGACCACAACTCACACGTCGCAGCCTCACTCACACACCTACCCACACGGGTCCCCCAGCGACACCCACACACACCCCACACCCCCACACTCCCACACCCACAGCCACACAGCACCCTCCCTCACACAACCCACACAGACAAACCAGAACACACGCCCCTCTCACTCCCCAACACATCAACACAACCACCCACCCACACACACCCACCACACTTCACAACTCCCACCACATCAACTCTGCGGGGTACCCACTGGCACTCCCTCCAAACACACCCGTCTACCTACCCTCCCTCTCAATCCCACAAACCACCTAATTCCACCCTATATAAACTACTCCCTATCACAACCCTCACCCTTCCCTCTATCTGCATCTCACGACTCACACAACCATCACTCACACACCTCACTCACCCCACTCTCACTAGAACACACCAACACAGCTACACGACACCCTCCTATCCCACTATACCCACACTCTAGCCCAAACACCATCAGCACGTCAACAACACACCCCTAACAAACCCACTGCTCACATCCATAACTCTCCATCTCTATACCCTCTCAAAACCAAAAAAAACCATAATCTGCCAAATATAAACATATCTCAATCCCTAGTAAATACTAAACATCATAATTCCATAAACTAACTCCAAATCATATAAACATTATTTAGTCCCTATCAAAGAATCCCTATCTATCCCTCTATACTCCAAAAATATCCATGATAATCTCCATATATCATACCATAATATAACCCACTCTATATATCTATTCATCTATATATAAAAACAATCTACATAATCACAATATACTATATATATAGATTCAAATATAAGCATAAATATTACATATATAGTACCATATATAATATACATAAAGAACATCCATAATACTATATCCCAAAAACAAATCTATCTCCCTTGACTAATCCCTACCTATCACAAACCCATAATCAGCCATCGAAGTATATATCACATATCTATCCAACAATATAAATAACATATATATCCACTATAAATCTACAATCAAAATCCCTACTCTAAACTCACACCAAAGCAATCCATACAAATCACTTCAAACTCAACAACACACCAACACCACTCCAACACAATCCAACTAATCACCCATCACACACAATCCATAACTCTCTTCCACCCAACTATCTCCATTCTCTACAATCAAATCCCACTACACATAACCCTCAAAGCTCTCTAACTCAACATAACACCATCATCTCTCACCATATATCTCCATATAAACCAAATATACACCATATTCAACAATAATATCTAAAAAAGAAAACTCCATATACCCTATACCATATATAATCCCTACGTAAATATCTCCCGTCTAACATACTCTAACTGTAACTCACCATCACTCACAACACACCATATCCAAGAATACAATCTAATCCAATCACAAACGACTACAACTAACACTCACTCGACACTCACGTCAGTCTCACCACAATCACATACACAAAACCCATCTCCGGCCACTGCCATACATACACACATTCCACGGCTCACTCACAACACGACCCACTCACACACACCGAACGGCACCACACCTCAACCACACACGCACACCACACCCCCCCCACACACACACACACACTCATCACCCCCAGCACACACTCACACACCCACACAACCACACCCCAAACCACACCGATCACCCTCCTCAGCACCCACAAACACCCTCCCCTCCTCACACCCACACCCCCTCCCCCACACACAACACCATCCCCCACACACTCCCTAGAACACTCACCCACACCCACACTCACCCTCACCCACACACTACCACACACGACACCCACACAACCGACCCCCCACACACACACCCACACACACACGCCACACCTTATCCCACACCCACACCAACACTCAATACATTATATCCTCAACCCACTACACACCCGAAACCCACTCACCGACTCCAACTCCCTCAGATATCTCGCCACACCCAACACACTAACACACTACACGCATGGGAGGTCACAACAAACTACACTCACACACACACACACCCACACCCACACGACACACCCTCACCCATCTATCACGCCCACCCTCACCCACACTCTATACAAAAAAATATATATCACAATCAGCCAATCTATTACAATACACCACTCCCACACGAAACAACCGAACTATACAACACCAACTACCGTATCACCTACAACCACTCTCTCAACAGATCTGACCTCTCACCATCGCCCTCACCCAAAACCAAAATCTACCATATCCCTCCATCTCAACCTCAAACCTCCAAACATAACGCATCACCATTCCAACACTACCTATACCACCCACTCTCCCAATCCCAAACACTAGCACTAAAACTAGACACATCCATCGCCCTAACAATACCACCCACCCACACTCACACACAACTCTCTCACCCCACAAACCCCCACACACGACTCCAGTAAACACACTACACACCCACACACACAACCCTCCTACCACCAAGACACTCACCAAGACCACACTCACACACACGACACACCTCACGTCACCACACTCAACCCACTCACCCACTCACACCACCCACACACATCTCACGGCCCATCCCACCCACCACCCACAACTCACACTCCAAAGCGCCACACACAAAAACACACATCACCTCAACACCCCCCCCCACCCACCCTACCCCACACACACACCACTGCACGGACCACACACCCCCCGCACACCCCCACACACACTCCACACCCAACCCACTCTCGACACACCTCACACACACCCGACCCACACACACAACACACCACACAAACCACTCACACCCTCACAACCACACCCTCACATAACACACATCAAACCCACCCCAGCCCGCAATCTCTCCGGAATCGAACCCCCACAACACCCACACCCCACACACCCCCAACAACGGCACCTGACCACCCACCCCCCCACAGGCCACCCCGCCCCCCACCCTCTCTCGCTAACACCACACAGTCCCAATCCCCGATTACGTCACTTGTCCCCAAAGACCCCTATCACACTTACAGCATATAACAAGTCAGGTTCTCGACAGGAGTGCGCTCCACCGGTCATCATCCATTTACCTGTTTTGAAAATCTGGCTGTAACCTTTGATAAAAATATATTCAGATCCTACCCCAACCACTGCTCCACAACTCCTCTCCCTTACCCCCCGAATACTATAACCAAACAACACGTGTAACCCTAATTCATGGTACTGAGGATACCCTCCAGTCTTTATGTCTTACAGAATGAATGTATGTCTGTATGTCAGTAAATGAATGTATGTATAGTATTGCCTATATCCCTAAAATATATAAATATCTCACACATACAATAACTAACTAGTAACAACTGCACTCGTAAACTAAATCACAATATCTAAGTAAACACACTGACTAACACACTGACATAGTCTCAACTGAAAACTCAATTGAAACCACACACCAACACTCTCACTGTACACACACACACACCCCCCCCCCAACATATAAACGACACACTAAAACAACCCCCACCTCACCTCACCCACCCACCCAAGGACCCACTCACACTCCTACACAATAAAATCACAAATCCCAACACTCTCTCACACACACACACACGACACAGCCGCACACCCAAACACTCACTCTCACACACACCTCTCTACACACACACACACTCTCACACACAACTCCCCCCCACACTAACCCTCACAGCCACTCACGCTCACAACATCTCACACACACACAATCACACTCACCAAACAACAGACTCCCACCTCGTGACACTCACAACCTCCACATCCACCAACTCACATCCCTAACCCTAACCCTCTCACAGTCACACACCCACACAAACACCCAACTATTAACTCCCACACTCCACCCTCACTCACACTAACACAACTCACCACCCCACACTCACCCCTAACCCACTAAGTTCACTCACACTCACTATAGAGACGCACCAGTCAGTACAACGGACAGCTACCCCACCAGTAGAAACCGCACTTAAACCCACAAAGTGATCTCAACTCACGTACGCAAAGGGGGGGGGGGGGGGGGGGGGGGGGGGCCAATAAATCGTATACACTGACAAGAGACTCTATCACTTACTCTCCACCCCACGACACACTACCACACACAGCTAACCACACACTGACTACCAATCTGACAACTCACCAGAGCACCCCCACTATCTGCCACACCCTCGACACTCACTCACACAAACAACACACAAACGTCACACACACACACAACACGGACTCACACTCACACACTTCGGACACACACACACATTCAGCCTACCCACCCACACAATATCCCTCAACCATCACAAAGGTCGTATACATACAAAACACACGTTCCAAAACCAAACTCAGAATCGTACAAACCAAAACTATCTACATAAATTATAATTAATTACGTAAGTTAAGATCCCGTAATAACATACATTATTTCTCCCTACCAAATATATCCTTCTCTATGCATCTAAAATTGATTCAGTATATCTATACTAAGATCAGTTGATCCTGGGTACCACAGCTATGTGCCACGTAAGAGTAACCAGAACTCGACCACACCGCACATTAAAGGCAATAAACTTGCCCCACATGCGGACCCAACACCAACCATTCACTAAAACCTCTAGCCGGCAGATGGTTGCCCATCAACAAGAACGATTGATCTCTTTCCTTGAGGCAGCAACTTCAGGCCAAGGCTCTCTCCGATAGCTACCAGGCCTGAAAAGGAGGGAGTTAGGTCAGATAAATCACATTCGTATGTTTATTCATGTCTATTCATATAATCTAAAAATCATATATGATATATAAAAATATATATATATATAATTATATAAATAAATATATAAATCTGTATCGAGGAGAGAAGAGAGAAGAGAGAGAGAGAGAGAGAAGAGCAGAGATAGAGATAAGAGAGAGATCGAGAAGAAGAGGGAGATAGAGGAGAAGGGAGTAGGAGGGAGCGGAGGGAAGAGGGAGAGAGGGAGAAGGTGGAAAGAGGGGGAGAGAGGGTGAGAGGGGGGGAGAGAGCGAGAGAGAGAGAGAGAGAGAGGGAGGGAGTGAGTAGGGAGGGAGTGGGGGGAGGGCGGAGGGAGGGAGGTGAGAGTGAGAGGGAGATGAGAGAGAGAGAGGAGAGAAGAGGAGAGAGAGAGAGAGATAGAGAGAGAGAGATGAGAGAGAGAGATAGATCGAGAGAGAGAAAGAGAGAAGAAAGAGAGAGAGATAGAGAGAAAGAGAGAAGAGAGATAGAGATAGAGAGAGAGAAAAGAGAGAGAGAAAAAAGAGAGAGAGAGAGAGAAAAAAGAGAGAGAGAGAAGAGAGAGAGAAAGAGAAAGAGAGAGCGAAGAGAGAGAGAGGAGCGAGATAGGAGAGAGAGAGAGTGAGTGAGAGAGAAAGAGAGAGAATAGCGAGAAGAGACGAAAGAGAGAGGAGAGAAAGAGAAAGCTAAAGAGAAACGAGAAAGATATAGAGAGAGAGAGAGAGATAGAGAAGAGAGAGCAAGAGAGAGAGATAGAGATGAGAATCGCAAGCAGAATGAACAGAAGAGGAACAGAGAAAAGAAAGAGAAGAGAGAGAAGAAGAAAGAAAAAAGAGAGAAAGAGAGCACAGAGGAGAAAGAGAGAGAGAAAAGAGAGAGAGAAAGAGAGACGAGAGATAGAGAGAGAGACTAGGGATAGAGAGAGAGAAGCGAGAGTGAGAGAGAGAGAGAGAGAGAAGAGCAGGGAGAGAGGAGAGAGGGAGCGAGGGAGCGAGTGAGAGGAGGTCCGAGAGGAGAGAGAGAGAGAGAGGAGAGAAGGGAGAGAGGGAGAGAGAGTGGAGAGAGGAGAAGAGGGAGAGGGAGAGAGAGAAAGGAAAGAGAGAGAGAGAGAGAGGAGAGAGAGAGAGAGAGACAAGAAACAAGAGAAGAGAAAAGAGGAGAGACGGGAGAAGAGAGAGAGAGAGAGAAGAGAGAGAGAGAACGAGAGAAAGAGAGAGAGAGATGGAGAGAGAGAGAGAGAGAGAGAGAGAGAGAGAGGGAGAGAGAAGAAGAGAAGAGAAGAGAAGAATAGAAGAGGTAGAGAGAGAGAGAGAGAGAGAAAGAAAAGGAAAGAGAGAAAGAAGAGAAGAAGAGAGAAAGAGAGAGAGGAGAGAGAGGAGAGAGAGAGAGGGGAAGAGAAAGAGAGAGAAGAGAAGAAGAAGAAAGAGCGAGAAAGAGAGAAGAAGAGAGAGAGAAAGAGAGAAGAAGAAGAAGAGAGAGAGGGAGAAGAAGAAAAGAGAGAGAGAGAGAAGAAGAAGATAGGAGAGAGAAAGAGGGACAGAGAAGAGAAGATAAGAGAGAGAGAGAAGAAGAGAGAGAGGAGAAGAGAGGGAAAGAGACAGAGAAAAGAAGATAAGAGCGAGAGAGAGAGAGAGAGAGAGAGAGAGGAAGAGAAAGCGAAAAGCGAGAGAGATAGAGAGAGAGAGAGAGAGAGAGGAGGAGAGAGAGGAGATAAGAGAGAGATGAGAGAACAGAGGAGAGGGAAGAGAGGAAGAGAGAAAAGAAAAGAGAGATGAGAGAAGGAGAGAGTAAGAAAGAGAGAGAGAGAGAGAGAAAAGAGAGAGAAAGAGAAGAGAGAGAGAGAGCAAAGAGAGGAGAAAGAGAGAGAAATAGAGAGAGCGAGAGAGAGGGGAGGAGGGAGAGGAGAATGAGAAGAGAGAGAAAGAGAAGAAAATAGAGAAAAGAGAGAGAGAGAGAGAGAGCAGGAGAAGAAAGAGAGAGAGAGAAAGAAGAGGAGAGGAGCGAAGAGAAAAACAAAGGAGAGGAGAGAGAGAAGAGAGAGAGAGAGAGAGAGAGAGAGAGAGAGAGAGAGAGAGAGAGAGAGAGAGAGAGAGAGAGAGAGAGAAGAGAGAGAGAGAGGGAGGAGGAGGGAAGAGGAGAGGGAGAGAAGCAGAGAGAGAGGAGAGAGAGAGGAGAGAGAGATCGCTCTCTCCTCGCGCTCCCTCTCTCTCGCCTCTCGTACTTGCTGGCTTTTTCTGTCATGAAGGTCTTCTCCGCGCTCTCTGGGGGGGGCCCCCCTCTCCCTCCTCGCCGCCGCGCTCGCTCCTCGCGGCTCGCTTCGCGCGCTCCTCTCGCTCGCCTCTCGCTCTCCGCTCTCTCGCTCGCTAGCCCCCTCTCCGCCCTCGCCCGCCGTCTCTCTCTATTTCCCCTTTTCACCTCTCTCCTCTCGCTCTCCCCTCTCGCTCTCTCTCCTCTCCGCTCTCTCGCTCTCGCTCTCTCTCGCTCCCCGCCGCGCTCCCGCCGCTCTCCCCCTCCTCGCCCTCTTTTCCCCTCTCCCCGCCCTCTCTTCTCGCTCTCTCTCCTCTCTCCTCTCCCCTCTTCTCTTCCCCCTCCTCTCTCTCTCTCTCTCGCTCACCCCGTCCCTCTCCCCCTCCCTCTCCTACTCCTCCTCCGCCCCGCTCTTCCTCTCTCCTCTCGCTCCTCTCTCTCTTTTCTCCCTCCCCCCTCGCCCTTCCTCTCTCCCTCTCCTCTCCCATCTCCCCTCTGCTCTCTCTCTCCTCTCTCCTCTCCTCCCCCTCCCGCTCCGCCCCCTCTCTCTTTCCCCCTCCTCTCCCCCCTCCCGCCCCTCCTCCCGTCGCCCTCTCTCTTCCCCCTCTCCCCCTCTCTCCTTCTTTTCTCTCTCTCTTCTTCTCCTTCACCCAATTTCTTTCCCTCTTTCTCTCTTTCCTTCTTCTCTTTTTTCCTGGTTCCCTCTTTCGTCTCTTTCTCTCTTTCCTGCTTTTTTCCGGCTCTCTTTTTCTCTTTTTCTTTTTTCTCTTTTTCCTCTTTTTCTCTTATTTCTCTCTTTTTTCTCTTTTCTCCTCTTTTCGCTTTTTTGCTCTCTCTCTCTTTTCTCCTCTCTCCTCCCCTCCCTCTCTCTCTCCCCTCTCTCTCTCTCTCTCTCTCTCCTTCTCCCCTCTCCTCTTCCTCCTCCCTCTCCCCTCTCCCTCTCTCCTCCTCCTCTCTCCTCTCCTCCTCTCTCCCTCTCCTCTCCTCCTCTCCCTCCCTCTCTCTCCTCTCCTCCTCTCTCCCCTCCTCTCTCTCCTCTCTCTCTCTCCCCCCCTCCTCTTCTCTAACCTCTCTCCTCTCCTCTCTCTCCTCTCTCCTCCTCTCTCTCTCCTCTCCCTCCCTCGCTTCTCTCCTCTCCCCTCCTCTCCTCTCCTCTCTCCCCCTCTCTCTCTGCTCCCCCTCTCTCTCCTCTCCCTCTCCCTCTCCTCTCCCCTCTCTCTCCCTCTCCTCCTCTCCTCTCTTGCTCCTCCTCCCCTTCCTCTCTCTCCCTCTCTCTCTCTCTCCTCCTCTCCTCGCTCTCTCTTCTCCTCGTCTCTCCTCCATCTCCCTCCTCTCTCCTCCCTCTCTCCTCCTCTCCCTCCCCCTCTCTTTCGCCTCCTCTCTCCTTCTCCTCTCTCTCTCCTTCTCCTCCTCTCTCGCTCTGCTCCTCTCTCTCCTCCTCTTCTCCTCTCCTCTCTCTCTCCTCCTCTCTCTCTCCCTCTCTCTCCCTCCTCTCTCTCTCTTCTCCCTCTCCTTCCTCCTCCTCCTCTCTCCTCCCTCTTCTCCTCTTTCTCCCTCTCCTCCCTCTCCTCCTCTCCTCTCCCCTCTCCCTTCCTCCTCTCCCTCTCTCTCTTCCCTCCTCTCTCCTCCTCTCCTCTTCCCTCCTCTCTCTCTCTCTCCTCCTCTCTCTCCTCGCTCTCTCCTCTCTCTCTCTCTCTCTCTCCTCCTCTCTCTCCGCTCCCTCTCTCTCTCCTCTCCCTCTCTCTCCCTCTCTCTCTTCATCTCTCTCTCCCGTTCCCTCTCTCTCTCTCTCTCTCTCTCCTCTCTCCATCTCCTCCTCTCTCGCTCCTCTCTCTCTCTCCTCTCTCTCGCTCTCTCTCTCTCCTCTTCTCTCCCTCTCTCCCCTCTCTCCTTCCCTCTCCCCCTCTATCCCTCTCTCTCTCTCTCTCTCCTCTCTCCCTCCTCCTCTCTCCTCTCCTCTCCCCTCTCTCCCTCTCCCCTCCTCTCTTCCTCTCCTCCTCCTCTCTCTTTCTCTCCCTCTCTCTCCCTCTCTCCCCTCCCTCTCTCCCTCGTTCTCTCTCTCTCTCTCCTCGCTCTTCTCTCTCCTCTCTCTTCCGTCTTCTCTCTCCCTCTCTTCCCTCTTCTCTCTCTCTCTCTCATCTCTCTCTCCTCCCTCGCTCCTCCTATCTCTCTCCTCTGCCCTCTCTCTCTCCTCTCTCTCCCTCTCTGCTCTCTCTCCCTCTCCTTCTCTCTCCGCTCTCTCCTCCTCCTCTCCTCTCGCTCTCTCTCCCCTCTCTCTCTCTCTCTCTCCTCTCCTCTCCTCTCTCCCCCTCCCTCTCCCTCTCTCTCCCTCTCTCTCCTCCTTCTCTCTCTCTCCTCTCTCTCCTCCCTCCTCTCTCCCCTCCTCCTCTCTCTCCCTCTCCTCTCTTCTCTCCTCTCCTCTCTCGCTCTCCCATCTCTCTCTCTCTCCTCCTCTCTCCTCTCTCTCTCTCTCCTCTCTCCTTCTCTCTCCTCTCCTCCCCTCTCCTTCTCTCCTCTCTCCTCTCCGCTCCTCTCCTCTCCTCTCTCGTCTCCTCCTCTCTCGCTCCCCTCTCTCCTCCACTCCCACCTCCTTCTCTCCGCTCTCTCTCTCTCCCTTCTCCCTCCTCTCTCTCTCTCTCCTCTCTCCCTCTCTCGCCTCCCTCTCCTCTCTCTCTCCGACAGGCATTTCTTGTATTCCCACAATGAAAGACCTTCTGTACCTGTTTGCTAGTGGTAGGTAGTTTTTTTTTTTTTTTTTAGATACTGCAGGATTCCCCGAGCAGGGTTCTCTGAAGTAAGTAAACGGCGATTAAGAAAGAAATATACAAGCGAGTGGGAAAAATAAAAATAGATCTTAAGCTTGAGCAATGATGAACGTAAAAGACATTCCTTTTGTGATAGTAAAGAAATGTCATAATATCGTACTATAATCACCTCCATCTCCTCCTCCAGAAAATATAAAATGCTATGTCATGTCATTTACAATAGATTATCAAATTTCTTTACAATAGCTACAATGCTAACTTATTAGATTAGCTCAGCTCTTGTCCCTGAAAATGTCTGGGTAACATATTCAATATAAACAATTACATGAAAAGTAAAATCTTGAACACTGCTGTCTTTGCAGAAATGCAGAAAATCAATTATATTCATTATACTTGGATCTTCTTACAAGTATGGATTCCTAAAAATATATTGATTGCATATAAATTGCAGGATTACCATGACCATGAGATGAGAGAAAATGTGAAAAGGATTTGTATACTTGATTGAGAGATTTGTTTTAGAGTGGACAAATGTAAGAGTTTCATTCACTGCATACTGACTGTATCTATAGACAGTCATTGTGAGAAGCAGCAATATATTCCATTTTCTATCACAGGAATTTTGAGCCATTACATACAAGATAAGCCTAAAATAAATCCAAGTTGCAAGGAAGCATTTGATAACGGGATGTCTACTCACTGACAAATGACATTCTATCAACTGTATTGTATGTTATAGATCACAGTTTTATCATCAACGATAGACATTTTCTTAAATGACTCCAAAACAATTTACTTTAGACTATAAGTTACTATAGAAGTTGAATATATAAGTGGCTATTACAGATCTTCTGGTATCAGTACCAATATCTTTATCTAATTAACCCTATGACGACAGTGCGTCACACTCGTGTGACACAGCTAAATTCCCGATGCCGGGGCGTCATGCCAGTGTGATATTTCCAATGCAATATTGCAATGGCCCGGCGTAGGGGTTTTCACGTAGCGCGTGCCCCATCGGGAAAGGGTTAAGTTCTCAAGATATATTATTTTCATAGTTCTTGGAGTGAAATATAAGAAAATTAACAAATTGACTTCAAATCCTGGCTGTCAGATGAATAGTCTATCCACCAGCATAGTGACCAAAGTCCTATTCATACATATGCCTTTCTGATTCTGTCAGCTCTGACAAGATCCATATTATAGATTTTGTTCATGAAGCAGCATCTTTGAGTAAAAATTTGGTCATAGAAATTAGTATATTAATTTCTCTTATTCTTTTTATTCACACTTTCCTTTATAACTCGCCTTTAAATATCTCCATTTTATATCTACTTATCCATGTCATTATGATTGACCCATTCTGAACAGATGTCATGACATACATGACACAGGAGTTTTTGGCCTGACGGCAGGCTTCACGACATACATGATGTTCTGGGATTTTGGATCCGAGTTTATTTATTGTACTATTGTACTACTTTTTTTTCTATTCCACACTAGTGATATCATAATTACTATAATTGCTGTAATATCAAGCAAAATGGGTTTCACCTAACATGTAAAAACTAGATGTCACCACCTTCTCCTAGCACCAGCAGGAGAGAGAGCTTTAAATAACACCCATCCACTGACTCTAGCAAGCGCTATCTTTAGAGAGCGATGGTACACAGCAAGTTGCCAACCTCTTGCTCTAAAGTACCGTCGATAAAGGATGTGTAGGCAGAACAAAAAGAGTGACTCAAACCATGCCCAGTGTCCACAATATGCCCCTATGCCAGTAGGGATGCCCTGTATGGCACTCACAATCATAAGCACAGGTCCTTCCCATTCCCTACCTCTTCAATATTATCTTCATTGTGGATGGTTATATTTTTCGTATTCATTCACAACAGTACATGAATACGAAAAAAATTAAGTTAAATTTTGTCCTCCCATAAAACAACATTTTTATCACACTGAGTATAAAGAAAATAGTGAGATGATATGGACCCTGTACTAAAATATTGGTCAACTGAAGCATTGATAAATCCTGTGATATGACATATGTAAATCTCTCAATACAATAAAACACTGAAAAAATGACAAACACAAAATAGCTCTAGCTTTACAATGTGCGACTGTAAGAGAGTGGGAAAAGTCAAGGTATGTTTCTTGAATCTGCCTCGCTCTGAAATAAAACCCATCCTAGAGACTGGGCAAGCAAATCTAAGACCGTCTGCAATGGGTCAAGCATTTCATCTAATATATTGACAGTTCAGTTCAGTTTGCCTGGGCTTTCTCACTGACCAGATAAAAAAAAAATTGAGAAAGCTCACTTCACAATGCAAAATAAAATAAAAAATTGTTCACCATAATCATCAGTTCATCTGAAATTTTTAAATTTTCAACTGTCAATGCAATCCTATGGAAGAATATATCAACCAATTAACCCGTTAACGACGGATGACGTGTTTTTTCGTCATACATGACGCAGGACCTCTTGCCTGACAATGGGCATCATGGCGTTCGGGGATTCTGGATCACTATGTTATTTTATTGTACTATAAGTAATGAGTGAGTGATGTTGACAATTGAAGTCATAATTATTATAACTGCCGTAATAATAAGCAAAATGGTTTTCAACTCACTTACAAAACCTAGATGGCACCACTTTCTTCTAGCACCAGCAGAAGAGAGAGCCTTGAATGGCACCCATCTACGGTCTCTAGCAAGCACTATCTCTGTAGAGTGATGGCACATCGCAAGTTCCCGACCTCTTGCTCTAAAGTACCGCAGATGAAAGATGTGCAGACAGAACGAGAGGAGGAAGGTGACTCACACCATGCCCAATGCATACAATGTGACCCTGTGCCAGTATGGATGCCTTTTATTGTGGCACTCACTATCAAAACCACAAGTTTCCTCTTCCCAACCTCTTCATTTTGGATGGTTATAAGTTTCGTGTTTGTTCGTGACAGCACAGAAATACGAAAAAATAAAGTTGTTTTTTTGTCCCCCCCTAAAACAGTAATACTTCTATCACATTGAGTGTAAAGAAAAAAAATGAGTTGATATGGACCCTGAACTACAATTTTAGTCAACTGCAAAATTGATGGAGCCTGTGATATGACAGATATAAATTTCTAAAAACAGTAAAACACACAAAAAAACAAAACACAAAAATGTCTCTAGCTCTACAATGAGTGACTAAAAGGGAGTGGGAAAAATCAAATTTTGTAGCAGAAGCTGCCTCGATCAGAAATAAAACTCATCCTGGAGCCCGTGTAAGCAAATCTATCCCCCGTCGGCAATGGGTTAATACAAAGTGAAGGACGTATTTTACGCTGCAGACCAAAGTCAATAGGTTAACCTGCTAACAAGATATCATGTCAAGTAGTGGCAGTGCCAGCCCGGGGACAAGATATTTCGTCATGGGTACATATATTGGGTACATAGCACTTGGCCATGGCCAGTGTGGGGGAATAGTTCAAGGCATTAGGCTTATGCATTTGATATATCCTGGCATTAACGGGTTAAGATTTATAAAACAATATCCAACCAATGATTTTAATGAAATAAGGTTAAGACTTTTGTAGCTAGCAGTAGACTACACTTCATATCTTACAAAGAACTTTATACAATTTACACATATATCTTAACCCTATGACTACAGTGCATCACACTCATGTGACACAGCCAAACTCCCGATGCCAGGGCGTCATACCAGTGTGACGATTACAATGCAATATTGCAATCGCCCGGCATAGGGGTCTTCGCGTAGCAAGTGCCCCGTCGGGAAAGGGTTAATTAATACTGAGGCAGAAAATTTAAATTCATGTATACACATGATTTACCAGAGATAGCACCCTTTGCATTCTCATATTTATCTGTGGTTGACCATTTACAGGTTAACCCATAGCAGATGGGTGTCATGACATACACAACAGCTCCAATCAAGCCTAAAAGACAGGCATCAGGAACTGCTCACAGTTGAAGCACCCCCACAGTCATGAAGTATTATGACTTAAGTATTCTGCACTGCCTGAGGGCAGAGAAAACATTTTCCCGTCCTTCTAATTCTTAGCCAGTGCTGGCTAAAAAAATCATATGACGGGTGTTCATGAACACCTGTCAACAGCCAATCAGCTCACTGGGGAGTGAAATGACCATAAAAATGTTTACATCTAACAGATTTGCTTCATATTCTTACACTGTCTGTGTATCAACCCATTGCGTACGGGTGTCAATGCATACATGACACCACATCAGGATCTGCTCACAGTTGAAGCACGCATACAGTCATGAAGTATTATGGCTCTAACAGTGCTAGCTCTAGAGCTACAGGGTTCCAAAGTCAGCCTAAACATGCATTTTATGATGGAGTTATGGAAAAATATTGTTTGTTAGTCTACACTAATTGGAGGGCAGAGAAAACCCTTTCACCATCCCTATAATTTTTGGCCCATGCCGCTGGTGTCGTAGACCGCCCACCTTGATGACCAGTTAGGTCGTCAATATTAACCCATTGCCTCATCGGCAATGGGTTAATATTGCACATATTTTTGGACCAAGTTTTTAGGGATGCCTAAATAGGGTAGAGGGGAGGAGGAGCACAAAACATAAAAATATGAAGAAAATTTGTAATTGCATTAATCTTTATCAATTTCATTGAATCTATTTCCCTATACAATACAGCTATAGCAGTCCTAAAAGGAGATGTTTTCTGTTTATCATTATAAACAATGTAGATTTTAATATTTTGATATTTGAGCAAAAAAAAGTAGTATGGAATTGGGAGAGAAAATGAACACATGACAATTTACAACCACCTGTTACTTGTAATTTCTGTTGTTGCTGTTTTTTTTATAATCTAGGAAAAAAAAAGTCTCTTAACCAATTTAAGATCTAATTATGCTATTCAAAAGGCAACAAAAATATCAGTTTTTACTCTTCTTTTTCTTTTAAGGGAGGCGAATATTTACAAGTAAAAACACTGCAACATCTACAGTAATGCTTTCTCTTTTTAATCCACACAAAACAATTGCCATATATAAATCCAACAGTGTTTTTTACAGTATACCGATAATAGTTACAAATATTCAAAGTTAAGCAAAATTAATGAAGAATACTATAAATTTTCAATTTCAATTTTAATGCAATCAGTTTAAAAAGGCAATGTAAAGGTTACTTTATGTATCATGAAATATATATCTACTATATTTTCTATCCTTTTTAGGGAGGGGGACTTAACCCATTCACGCCGGGGCCTTTCCGGCTTTGCGCGGTCGCAATACCAATATACCGGGTCTCGAACGGCGCCTACCTATACTCGAGATTCTCGGGCGGGGCGCAAGCCGCGAAGCCTGGTTGAGCGCGCGCTGCGCCCGCCGAGCGCAGCACTACGCCCCCTCATAGGCATCCCTCAAATCCACTGACGAAAAACCACAATACGTGCTATCACGTCACCCGGCGTGAATGGGTTAAGTAAACTTTAAAAAAAAGGTAACATTGTGTAGATTCTATTGATGTTTATGTACACTTTCATTCAGCTCCTTATATATCATAAGAATCTAGTTCTTCTTGCCCCACTGAAAATGTGTAAAAAAAAAAAATAATAATATATAAATAAATAAATAAATAGATCGTAGATAATCTACAACATTTTTTTAATGCATATAGTCTTTGTAGCCTTTTTTTCTCTTTTTAGGGATATACCAACTATCAAATAAATTTGCAATAATCAGCAAAATCTAAGATCTCTGAGGTTAATAATAAGAGACAAAAGTGCAAAATACAGAGGAAAAAACAAATACCATTATCAGGATCGGTGTACAAGATATGGCATTCTCTCAGTATCTTCTCATTGACTGACACAGTTGCAGATTCGGCAGTGTTGGCCGCACTACGATGTTTCATCTTGCCCGACATTCTGGAAGAAAACCTTGTGTCACATTATAAAGTAAACAAGTGCACAGTAAAGCCAATCTAATTGTTAAGTAAATACAAGTAAAGTCTTGAGTTCTGGTATTTTTAGAGCTTTACAACAAATGATTGAAGACAAGCAGTCTGTAGAATCCTACAAAATTTCAAATCTGGAGCTTTTTTTCTTTCTGATATCAAAACTGTGGAACAAAACTATAGCTACATGGCATCCACAACTACATACAATTCTTACTCATCCGAGTTTTATATATTGTTTTTACCAATGTTTATGTCTTAGGACAATACCAAAGATGGATCTAGACATAGTCTGATAGAAATAATCTGATATGCGACTACAAAATCTGAAATGATTAGGACCACCATTGTAAAGGCTTCACGAAGTTTATGGAACACTTTAATAGTTGTTACCACAGCCAATTACTTCTGACAGTGATGGTCAGACTAATTGCAAGGGTCTATTCTTCCGGCCTTAAAGTGGCACTGATCTTAAACCTTCATATTCCATGTATACTTTGTTTATATTGACTCCTCACGAGCTTGATGCTTTTACTTTCCAGCAATTTCTTATCAAGAGTAGAAATTCAAATGCCTTTTTTTAATCACATTAGAAAGAGTAGGTAGAACTTTGTAATAATCAATATTACTTAACCCATTGACAGCGGATGGCATGATTTGCTGCTAAGGCAGAGTTGGTCGTAGACGCAGATGGCACCGTGCCATACAACGTAAACCTGCCACATGACTGTATGCACATTTTAGTAAGACTGCGACAAGGAGGCAACCATCAGACTTTTTCCCTTTGGTCTAGGGATTGGTACAAATAGGAATAAATTTTGAAAATGCATTTGTAGCTGGCCATGAAAAGATATAAATAATAAATTGAACAGTGATACAAAACAGTTTTTGAAGTATAATAAACAGATCGTAATTTAATAGTACATAAATTCTGCTAACAGCCCTGTTTACTATTAAGATTACTATTGTTTAATTGCAGGGGGACAAAAACAGATCATGTGGTGAGACAAAAACCATAAACTCTTACTATGATTTTCTTTAATTGCATATTTCCTTTGGGCTTTGTAAATATGAATTCTTTGGGCTTGGCAATTATGAATTCTATTTTTGATTTTCTGGTTTCTTTACCTCTTGCAACTGGAAACAACAACTCAATTTTCTTCTGATACAATTTCTTAACTTTACCAATGGGCTTCACTCATTATGGCAAAGATTTTATTCAATACATATAATAGTCTACATCTACAATATCCTGTCCTTCTACTAATGATTTTCATATCTTTAGTACCCCAATAAACCTCCAATAAACCTCCAACAAGTATATTACAAGAAGATAAAGCTTTTAGACCTCCAGGTGATTTATCAACGAATAAGGAACCAATTCAATCTCCACCTTGCCACCAAATGTGTTGGCCTTTTCCAAAAATTGGGGCAATCACTGTGCCATATCTGGATGGACTTCAGATTGTAGGGCTTCTATCATCGTCCATAGAAAATTTCACTTGGACTGTTATATGGGTTAATATTTAACCATATAACTAGCATTTATAATGTAAAGTCTGGTGATTAACCCATACAGTGAGCAATTACCTTGTTCGTCCCACCCCATAGTGAGAAATAAAGCACAATTTTTTTTTCTTAACTGTTCAATCATAAGCTTATAAACAAATAGGTTATAAATCACATGGCCAAAAAAAAAAAAAAAAAAAAAAATGATAGTAGTCCGAGCTTTGGGTCACACTGATGCTTCCCACCTAGAGCTGTGCCTCGCACTTCACAGGTTAATTGTCAATGGCAAGAACAACTTCTGACAACCACCAATGTCTTCTCAAAAAATGACACTGGGAATACAACTTGCCACTTCGACAATGTTAAAATAAATTACCATCAATAAAATTTTAAATATCACTACAAATTCAATGCCAGTGATAAGGAGAGAGCAATCAATAGATATGTAAATACTTATCTCTAAACATACAAAATAAAAAAAATACTCACATTCAAAATTAATTCAAGTAAAATAAGACTGGATATACTAACAATTATTTTAGAAGCCAAGAAAGTATCCTTCACAATAATAGAAATGTTAAGGATTTAAAAAAATTAAAGTCTGTGTGTGAAAACTACGAAACAGATGTAATTATCAAAATAACTGGGGTCACTACAGTGCTGACCCTTCTGATATTGTGAAACACCCCTTTAAACTGTGACATGAGATTCAAAAACTTGGAAAGACCAAATACACAATATCCAAATGATGCATAATAAAAAAAAACTAAAAACAAACAAAAATCGTATTTATCCCGCCACACACATACACACTTCACTTCGAATCTTGCACCTTACACCTTCCTCCAAGTGAACATGATTACGTGGGAAAGACACTTCAAAGAGCTTTCCTATTACAAGAGCGAGGGTATTTAGATGATAACCTTTCTCGGAACAGCACACAGTCTTCTACGACTCGAGACTCCTCTTCTGGGTGAATTACACACCTGAAATACGACGGGGAAACTTATTTCTCTTCAGGAACGGGGTCTGTCTGGGCCTAAAAGTCTTTCACCCAAGCTGTTAGTAGCGAGGCGAAGTCAGCCACTCTTAATTCGCTGCGGAAGCCATGTGTCTATCAGATCCAAACCCCGAGAAAAACGTGTCCCAACCTGGAAATCCGAGCGGGTAATGTTTAATACTAACACTAAACACTTACATGATAGACTTGTGTTGTCCCGATGATCGTTGCCGCAACTGAGGTGACGTCCTCAACTCCTTTCGAAAACACCCCTCGGAGAGCCGCTTCGATTTGAACGGATTCTAGTACGTGTCCTAACGCCGAAACTAAGGAATAAATGGACTAGGGGTATTTCCAAGCTTCACATTACCACACCAGGAAGTATTTCGATGAATTCGTTTGGAGCGAAGGGCCCGAATTCCCCCACCCGAAAAAAAAGACAAGTGGCAGCGAAAACAAGTGGCAATAACCACGGCGATTCAGCCAATGAATAGCTTTCCGGCCCGTGCGTGGTCGGACATAAGGGCGGAAGTTCCTCGAAACTGAAATATTCGGTTGAATAATTAAACCGATTTGCGACCAAGGGACAGGTGCACTGTTTCGACAGAAGAGGTGGAGTTTTTTTTTTTCGAAGAGTCTGAGGATATTCGACTGGCCGGTTAGCTGTTTAGATGGAATATCGTGTTTGAATTTTCTTCTCACGTTACGGGAGAGGGTGGGATGACATTACAGAAGCCGGGAATGCGTTTGGCTGTAATAACAATAAGCCGTGTGATTCTTTTAATTTACTTGTATGCTATGAAATAGATTGTCAAAGCCAATATAGGGAAGCATTAGCTGATGATACATACAAAAAAATCGTTTTAGCTTAACAAAATTTCAATATTCAAAGCCCATTTAACATGAAAATATATAATGCCAAGTACAGAAATATAAGAGAAATCGAGATTAATAAAATAACTGTGCATGACCACTAGACGTTGCAGTGGACAACCGACATCTTAGATAACGGTTGCAAGTGTCCTTTTTCAATCGATTTTTTTCTTTCAATATTATATTCCGCTGCTATTACAGTAAGGAAACTTGGCAAGCAGGTTAAACTTTACCCCCACTCTTTCATTCAGCATTTGGTATCATCAATATTAAATATAGATTATGTGATTCGTGCCAATATGGTGTTATTCTAAGATAATAATAAACCGAAATCTGACACTCAGAAAACATTTTACACAAGTGAATACGTTGATATCTTAACCCGTGCTTATATACTTAATAAATAAGCAAATGATTATAATCAAGTTCATCAGCATGACATGTCTTAAGTTTGCCGTATCTCGATGCTGACTGAGAAGTTTCGAGAATGTTTGAAATCGCTACTTACCTTAGCGATATTGCATGTCACTTTAGGTTATTTGCATTTTAAGGGGGTTTACTCATATATTTGTATATATGTACATATATATACATACATATATATATATATATATATATATATATATATATATATATATGTATGTATGTATGTGTGTGTGTGTGCGCATAGATATGAGTGCGCGCGTAGATGTGTGTGTGTGTGTGTGTGTGTGTGTGTGTGTCTCCGTGTTTGTGTCAGGTATATACTATATTACTGTGATAGGCCTATCTCCAGGTAATTGAAATCGCGTTGATAGGCGCTTAGAAGGACAGTGATAAAAGTATGCAGTCTCGACATCGTTCTGATTCTCATAAAATTTCATTGGACTGCAACAAAACATAGGAACAGGGAACTGGACCTGTCTTGATATATAGCCTGCCTTTCGATCTTTTGAGAGAAGAGGGATGATAAATGCTGGTATGGGAACATTGAATGAATTACACGTATACCAAAAGGTACAGACGAACGATATCACGAACTAAAATCATTGGGAATTTTTCATTCGGATCTCATCGTTGCTGACGGAATTGGGAATTGAAGTCCAAATGGAAAAGTAATTAACAAAAATCTCATCATCATGACAACTATTTATAAGGACAAACGTGTCACAAAAAACAGCATATCATAACAAATCAGTTACATGTGACAATCAGAATATTTAGAGCAGTCATCAGCCCTGCTCGAGGGTTGTCTAAATGTAAATGGTTAGGAAAATATAAGTAATTTCTTTAGCGAATGAGTATAAATCAAAATAATAATTGATAATGTCTCAATAGACATTCATTCTTTAACCCATGCGCATAAAAACAAAATTTTGATGTTTAATGTAATTTTTTCTCCTTCTTTTAGAAAAAAAACCCATTCGGATTGACTGTACACTGGACAAGTATACACGAGATAGAAAGACACCATCAGGTTATTCACGTGAAACAGCAAGACTACCGAGTGGAATGAGAGACCGAGGAGGACAGAGGATTTCACTAGCCTGCGGTCGTCCATCAGGGGAAGTGTTAATGATGCGGGCAGCTCTACAGTCTCTCCACTAACACCAGTGGGCACAAAAGTTGGCAATGGTGACATAAACCCTATAGAGGTGCTTTGATTCGACCCTGTGCTATTGAAACAGGGTTCAAAACTCAAAAGAGGTCTAGTCTGCTGGTTCCCTTTGCTTTTGTTGACGGTTAACTTGAGTTCCTGAAAGATATCCTAGCGGTCAATTAGGTCTAACCCATGTGTAGTAGATGTCTGAACGCATGAGCAAAATACTGTATCTTTTAAAACGCCGGTAATCTAGGCAGTACCGTCTGGATATAAGACATTTTGGATATCAAAGGCGAGACGGCTCGACTCATAAATTCGCTAGGTGAACGATTCAGCATGAATGGGTTACGAGTATTTTCCTTTTACCTTGTTTGCCATGTAATGTTACCCGTTTTCCTCCATTTTATGAACCAAGGAGATACTTGTTTCGAGTCATTTCTCTTTTCATTTAATATCAGAAATGGAATTGGAGCAAATATCGTGATATGATCGTTCGTTGTTTTTGTACTGTTTTATCATTTACATTGTTACCATTATTACTATTATCATTATTATTTAGTTTTCTTTCCCGAAGTAACGCCCTAAGTCATGAGAGTCTGCCATCGCAGATCAGATATTCCTGCCAAGATTAACCGAGTCAGAATGATTAAGCAGATTACTGTAGGAGGGAAGGAAAAGAAAACTGATTTATATACATTCATATATCTACACACACACACACACACACACACATATATATATATATATATATATATATATATATATATATATATATAAATATATACATACATATATATATGTGTGTGTGTGTGTGCCTGTGTGTGTATGCATGTATATGTGTATATATTTTTCTTCTTTATTTTATCGGATACTCATGTATCATGCTCATTTCGTTGATCATTAGTTACATGAATGTATGATTATTTTGATTTGTAATGATATTGATAGTAATAATGATAATGATGATTACACCAGAATGTAACTGATGATAGTAATATTGGTGAAAATGATGACGATAAAAAATATAATTATTGATGATACTGAAAAGAATTATAATTATATAAATATAAATAACGATGATCATAATAATTATAATAATAATAATGATAATAGCGATAACAATGCTAGTAATAATAATAATAATAAAAAAATGGGTAATGATAATAATGGATAGTCAGGTCAGGATAATCAGTCATTCTTCACCAGGCACGTTATGCATCTGATAAAAAAAAAGACATCATATTTTCATTTTGTAGTGGTTGCTTGTCACACAAACAGGGACTGGTATCTCCGTGCTTCAAGGATCTACGTAACCTTGACGAGGTGTGAGGAATCCTTCAGACGTGACTCTTCTTTCGGAATTCATCCAAGGATTTTGCATCCTTAGCTCCAACTACGTTACACTAGGTAAAACAAAACAAAAAAACAAAAAATGCAGTAAAAGCAATCAAAAGCAACAAATTATATGGATCAAATTGTCACTCATTATTGGTTATAAAATGTTGCGGGGCTAAGGTAATTAAGGATGTACAGGTAGTATTCATTGTAGCTTATACATGGTTAGCCAAAGTCCCTTCTGACTGGAACAGGTCTCTTATTTACACTTTCAATAAAGAGACCAAAATCATAGAGGGGGGGGGGGTATCTATATCCATCGAAGTCATAGAAAAAACATTAAGATGGGTGGCATAATTTATTAGAAAACCAATTTAGTTTCATACCCAGGTGCAGCACAATGAACTAAATATCTGCCTTGAGAGTTTACCTAGAAAAAAAATACCATAATAAATATGGCTGTCTTCCCGAGTTCGGGAAAGCCTTCGATTGAATTTCAAGAAATCTCTGAGTAATTTTATATATGGAATCCCTAAGCCCTTCCACCGAGCTATCGGGAGCAGACAAGGTAGTGTACTTATCCTAATTCTTATTATCACATATATGGATAAAGTTATCAAACATACAATAGCTATTATCAGTCCTGAGGGTCTGCATACATAGACAATGTTATTCAAATTACTGACAACAAAGAAAGTAAAGTAAGACAATGCGATACAACAGTAACACAACAAAGATCGAAATATATTACACGAAAACAAACTGTGTGATACAAATTTGATAACTTTATATGGGAAAATGAAACAAGAGATCAACAGCCGCATAGCTAAATATAGATGTTGATGCAATGTACCCGCTGCTACATGACAAAAAAACAAAACATCTCGAGTAAGAATGAAAAAAGTTGAAATGTATATCCTCCGCCCTCTATACTGCGCAACGAACAGTAGACTATGAGAACCATTATGAGTAGAACCTGTTATTCTAGAAATCGGTTCTGTCACATACAAAGATGGTTCTGTCACATACATTGAAAGACTGAATTTAGAGATGTCAAAGAAAGAAACAGCTGAAAACCAGAAGGCAAAAGGCGAAGAGCCAGGTGGAAGAACGGCATCAGTGAAAATGGCGGAAAGACGCTTTATGGGTATCAACGAAATAGAGATGTGTTTGGAATTTTGGAATTAAGACAAAGGAATAATATCTCAGCCAACAGGCAAGTTCAGTTTATCGGGCTTGCGGGTCAGCAGCATAAGGTTCCCTTTGTTAAAAAAAAAAAAAAATACAATTCGGAGCTTCGAAAGGAGTCTCCTAATATGTGTCAACATAATGAAAAGGGACAAAGTAAGATTTTCGTCACCTGGTTTCAATGCATTACGGTGTTATGCATTAATTACATCTGTGCATATTCAACATGAATAATTAGACGTAAATTAATAAACCACTAATGGTAATACCTGAAGTATATGCATTTACAAGCTATTACAATGTTGATTGCCTTAATTTATTTCATATTAGCGCTTCGTATGTCTCGGTACTACTATAATTATTATTATCGGGATTTTCCACGTTAACTAATTTCTAGAGAGAAATTATAAATAAAATCAGTAAATGAAAGTATATAAAAATCAAATTATTAAACAATTGTGTGAAAAAAAAAATATTCACACTAAAGTATATATGAAAGTACAGAGATATATTAAACAAATATTTTCATTTTAAGAATCCTCAGAGAACATTCAAAATTATCATACTATCTACCTACAAAAGATATAGATTTCAGTACAAAATAATTTACTACAATGAACACTAAAATACAGTAACGTGTGTACAAACATTATATAAAAAACAGACACAGTATTGAGGAAAATACCAATATGACGTTTCGATTAAAAAGAATAAATAAAAAAAAATCACGTTATTGACTCGAAACCTTACGGACTAGTATTTCCCTTTTATTACTATGGTTACGTTTCATTATATTTGGTACAGTGTTCATGGATACAGGTAATGGAGAGCGGGAATTCATCAGGTCCCATATGATGGCTGGTTATGTCAACTATGCTGCTCAAAGTTTTAATATTTTTAAGTGTATGAGTTCAGATTTCAATGATAAAAGCATTTACAAACAACCCTCACTGTGTGTGTATATAAAAGGTTGTGTCAAGAGCGATAACGTATATTTTCGTGAATCCTGTTTTACCGGGTCGGGCATAAACAAGAGAAGGTTTTGAAGCGTTCGAACGGATAATCGCAATTTACCGGACTCTTTTGCTCAAAGTGATATTGACTTGATGTATTATATACCAGTATATACTGCGTATTTGTGTGTGTGTGTGTATGTGTGTGTGTTTATATATATATATATATATATATTATATATATATATATATATATAATATATATATATATTATATATATGTATATATATTATATATATATATATGTATGTATATATATATATATATATATATATATAGATATATATATATATAGAGAGAGAGATGTGTGTGTGTGTGTGTGAGTGTGATGTATACACACACACAATATATATATATATATATATATATATATATATATATATATAATATATATATAATATATTGTATACACATATATATATATATATATATATATATATATATATATATATATATATAAACATACATATATGT
>NW_028234411.1:5802840-5810340 GCF_977035675.1 Penaeus japonicus
CATCCTCGCCCAATACGGACGTTTCACGTATTTGGTAAGACTTCCAAGATACATCTCACCATTATTTTTTTCGAACTAAAGTGATTAAATCATGAACGGATGTTATCAGTTTGGAATTTGTGCACAACTAAAGTACGCAGTAACTAGGTGGCGCACACGCTCAAGGACTATTGCACAAACACACCCGAAACGCACATACGCACAAACACACACACACACATGTATGCACATGTGTTACAGGTGTACGTACAGATGTGTCGCCTAGCGGATATTATCACACATGTAAAATATACAGCGTACCTTTGTTGTATTGTTAGGCCTGTATTCACGATTTTAATGGAAGAGCAACGAAAGTCAAACAAACGCACTGCGTGTTACACTGTAACATTTAATTGTAACGGAAAACAGTGCTTAGTACGGCGTCACTGCTATAACAGACTTTTGCAACCAATTTAGTTGGCATCCGTTTCATAATTTTGAAAAATACAATTAAGATATACCAGTAATGTTAAAGCATTCGGTCTAAGCGTAAAGCAGAATAAACAACCGTGAATCTAAAAGAAAAAGAGAAAAGAAAGAAAAAAAACACGTCACGAGGACCGGTACTATGAAAATCCCAAGGTTTTCCTCCCAAGGATGGAGATGAAATATCAGCTGTGGAATTTTATGCGAAAATCGAAACAAGGACTCATGTCACCCAGTGCCCTATTAAACAAACATGTACTTCTTTGACATCACGACGAAACCGCCTTCTGCGCCTTAACATATCTGTGAAAATTAAAGACGCAATCGGTCTCGCAAGGACGTCTGTAGGAAAGTTGTTTTAGCGAGATGGGCCAGGGAGGGAAATGGCGGAACGGGCAGGAAGGACATGAGCTGGTAACCCTCCCTATCCTGAGAACACATGCCTCCGCCATAGTGTTTCTGGGCGGACCACGTTGCGTTTAGTTAATGGATGACTTTTATTTTTGAGAGAGATTTAAATATTGTTTACGTGATTTTAGTGATTTGTTTAAATTGTTTGATTAAATACAATTTCGAAAAAAAATGTTTTTATTTTATGTATTCTAATTCAAAGAAAAAACTGCTTAGGCATGTTCTTCAGCTATTGCATGTGCCATTGTAATATCAAATGCAATACTTTTAGCAAAAATGGTATGATTGCCACGAGTTTCAACAAAACAACTTAATAATATCCTCTAGCGACCCCTGACAACACGCCCACCCCTCACCCCCCGCCGCTATAGCCCTTAACTGATCACTCTCACAGTAACACCGTATAGCAACACAATTTATACAAGATAGATAAACAATCCCTTCACCTGAAAAAATGCACAAAATTCTCTATTCAACGAGACAACCGAATTTCCCCTTTTTCTTCCTCCTTCAACGGTGACTTTAGACATAAAGTGAGATGTTGAGGATACGGGGGTTGGTGGCCGGGAACAAGCTATTCACCAGTCTGGGACCTGGAGAGCTTCAGTTGGGTTTGTGTCGTTGTGATCGCCATGTCGCTCTCTAGGTGCTTCACCACTGCTCTCAGGTCCCGCCGTGCCCTGGAGAGGACCCTCCTACCTGTTACCTCTACTGTTACAAGCTTCAACAAGGTATTTTGACTGAGGATTCAGGATATTCCACAGTTCCTCTCAAAATCTTGTCTTTTCTGATTTTAACATTTTGTACTTGTCGATTGCAACCTATTCAAAAGATAAAGATTAACTTGAGATGCAAAGATATTTATCGAACATTGGTTTTGCACCAAAGGATATACGAAAAAAATAAAGTCTTTGTTTAATCATTCTGCAATGACCAAACTGTAGCCAGCCGGCTGAGCACTCCAGTTGCTTTGTATTCTACACGCTTCTCCCTTATTCCGGATCATAAGACAAAGTGTTTCTAAATTACAACAAGTCTTTTGATGAATAAAACCTTCACAAAACTACATGCAAAGTCGCAGAAGTTGTCCCTGAAAAAGAAAAATATTACTGAAATAAATAAAAAAAAACTAATCAACAGGTGGCAGGACAGGAGAGCCTCTGTGGCAACTATCTTGCTGGAGGAGTCTGGGCCTTTTATTGACCTGAATGGAAGGGAATTGATTCAGGCGTGTGTAGCCATGAACACACGTTTCTGGCCTTAACTAGGTTTGTGCAATTGATTTAGACCCATTAGAATTTATTGGCTGATGGATAGTTCATTGCTATCCGCTTTGTGGTATTATCCTAAATGTAAGGATTTCAACAGCTGACTTGTCAGGATCTAAAGTCTCATTTTAGAGATATGTTATAATTTCGGGTAAAGACAACACGGAAATTACTTGATTATATATTTTTATTTTAAAGTATTAACATAGGGAAATGGTCAGTAACCCTCAGATGTAGGTTGGATACTATTTAACCTATTATATCAATGTAAGCCTATGTTTCCTCTGTAGTCCCATCAATCATCAGTAATTGTTTCTTTCATACCGATCTCAACTTTATCCT
Source organism: Penaeus japonicus (assembly GCF_977035675.1). Classification (NCBI taxonomy): domain Eukaryota; kingdom Metazoa; phylum Arthropoda; class Malacostraca; order Decapoda; family Penaeidae; genus Penaeus; species Penaeus japonicus. The sequence continues at coordinate 5,805,327 of NW_028234411.1, forward strand.
ATCTATGAACCCGAGGCAGAGCGAATGGCTATAGGGGCCAGACACCGTCGTTCTACAACAAAGAATCCTGCAGAGAAATATTTGTTCGTAACCTTTAAGCTCGGTAGGCTTAACTCCCCGTACCTAACTGTACCAAGTTGCCGATAAGGCCGCTGTCCCTTTTCATCGCATATCCATCAGTGCACGCAAGCGCACGCACACACTCACATACACACGCATGCATACACATACATGCACACACACACACACACACACACACACACACACACACACACACATACACACACACATACACGCACACACATACACATACATACACATACAAACATTTATATATACATATGCACACACACATGTGTGTATATATATATACATACATATATATACATATATATATATACATACATATATACATACATATATACATATATATTATACACACACACACACACATATATATATATCCATTTATCAAATATACTTAAACATATACAGCACATACTCAGGTTCATCTACCTTACATATATTTGTGCATAAATTATTACCTAAATACATACACATCTTCCAGAAAACTTAGTCCGTGGGTCAGAACCTACTGTCCAGGCGGGCCTAACGCGAAACTTACTTTTACTTTCATGTACCGTTAGTTTTCTTATTTATGGCAGACCCTTTCACGCCAGGCACTAGTAAACGTCGGTGCTAAAATACATCAATTTCCAAAGTTTGCAATGGTGTAAAATATTTATTTCTAAGGAATTTTCCGAAATATAGAAATGTCAGCGCAAAGCAACACTAGGGAAGATACAAGATAAGGCTTACCAATTTCTTCAACCTCAACTTTAGGGATGGCGGGAATCCATCGTGGAGGGAATGATGTCCTTTTTTTCTTCTCTTTTTTCCCTTCCTTTTTTTCTCCCTCTCTCCGTTCTTCCATGTCATTCCCTTCTCTTTATTTCTCTCTATCTATCTATCTATTTATTTATCTCTATTTCTCTCTGTCTCTGTCTCTCTGTCTTCTGTCTCTCTCTCTCTCTCTCTCTCTCTCTCTCTCTCTCTCTCTTTCTCTCCCTCCCTTCCTCTCCCTCTCCCTCTATCCCTACCCCTACCCCTCTCCTTACCCCTACCTCTCCTCCTTTCCTCTACCCCTTCCTCCCTCCCTGAGTTTAATTGCTTGAGAAGATATTCAATAGTCTGTATTTGCTGACGATGGTATTGCAATATCTGCATATAACTTACCTTTTCTTTTACGAAAACCTAGCAGTCAGAAGGCTTATATATCACTCTGAACATATGATATACTTATTTGTTTGAAAATGTGTCGGTATGTTTTTTTAGCATGTACTGAATGTTTATACGACTTATCGACATTAATATATATATATATATATATATATATATATATATATATATATATGTATGTATGTATGTATATGTATATATATATATATATATATATATATATATATATATATATATATATATATATATATATATATATATATAATCCATATGATTTCTAAATAAAAAACGCAATTGAAATCGTTTTACAGGATGTATCTCACTTTATATCGCACTCAATGAAACCCAATCAACTGCAAGCAACAATTCTCCCTCGTGCAGTATGCGAATAAGTGTGATTTTCTAATCCTCTGCTGTGAACAGTGGATCTCTCATACATTCTGTGCTGTTCGCCAGACCCCGCACAACGTGCCTTGTAGAAGATCTAGCTTGCCAGTGTGACTCACTCATAGGCAAATCTTATATCAGTGTAACTTTCTCGTGTTACAAGTTAAGTAGCCCATGTCACTGCGCCATGAACTGCGGCTTTCTCAAATAGGTGGACAAAACAAAGCATAAACTCCGAAGATCGTGTAGATCACATTGGAGGGACGCCCTTATAATCTAGTTATCAGAAAGTGTTCCCTCGTTAAATCACTTACCAATTATGATTGATTTGAAAGGTCTATGCAGAGAAACAGAGGCAAGGAGAGGATGGATTTAAAGAAATACAGCTTGTCTCTGAAGAAAATATAAATGCACGCAGAGATAGTGTGGTGAATGCACGAAGACAAGTGCCAAGTAGGTTAGGAGCTTTCGGGGTGTAAGTGTCAAGGAGTTTAGATAACTCGCAAACAAGTTGTTTTTTTCATGATTTTCTCTCTATTTCCAGACCGCAGAAGATGAAGCTAGAGGAAAACTATACTATGCTCCTACTGTTCAGGTGAGTTGCTACTGAGTACGACTCCGTAACCGTGCCGGCACTCATGACAATATGCCCTGGGTAGCCGATTATCTCATGGGTTGAAATATGCATATGATTATACATGTTATCACACATACCATATATACAAAGCAGTTAAAGATACAGATAGAAACAAACACATACACAACATTCATAAATAAGCTTTACCCCTCCCCTCCTCCCCAAGAAACGAGACAATATGACTAAAATACAAAAAAACTCTCCAGTCTCAGGTGGGCCACGTGCGCGAGTACAGCAAGCGAGCCAGCGTCCGCAAACACCAGGAGTCCGATTCCGATTCTTCTGACTCCGATAGAGAGACAAGGAAGGGGAAACGAGGCACGAGGGTGAGTAAGAACGAGAGCTGTCGTTAGTCATCTGTTTTGTCTGTTGTATGTTGATTAAGCTTTTTTTTTTATTTTTCGCGTCTTTTTTTGTCCGTTTGTTTGTGTGTTTGTGTGATCATGCGGTATGTATTCGAATTAGATGTTTTTGTTTTTATGTTGGTCTGATTATGACATCTGATTTTTAGATATTTTTGTAATCTTGTTTTTTGTGCTTCCTGGTTCCGTATTTTTGGATTTTCTTTTTTGTCTGATTGTGCATAAGATTTTGATAATTCCTTTTTAGTGAATTTTGGAGGAGATAAGTCTTTGATAAGTAACAGCTACCTACTTCCGCCGACCCCCTTTGTCTTTTAAGATATAACATAGACCCATAGGCCTAGGATACAGGCGTTAACCTTGATAGGGTGTGAAATGTAGTGCAATAGGATTTTCCGATATAATTCTTCAAACAGAACTAGACCTTTTGGCCATAAGCGACTACCCAGTTAACTGAATCACCAATTAAATCGCTTACTAAATAGAAAAATCATTTGCGAAACCAATTCATGGACCCCCTATTTAGTAAACAGTTATATATTTTACTTATCTTGATATACCGGCCTTTCAATCCAATTTCCACTGAAAGTCGGATAAGAAAAAGAAATCGAGCCAAACACTAACCTAACCTAATCAAGCGGCCTCTTCGTACGTGATGGTAATCTTATTTTTCTAAAAAGAGAATCATAATAAAGATGAGGTTCAGATACATATTACTGGCGTAATTTGTAAGAGACAATTTGTTATCTTTAGATGGACATTAAGAAAGGTAGATTCATCTTATTAGATTAAAGAAATAAAACATCATATTCATTCTGCTTCGAGAAGTTTTAGAAATGTCAGATATATATTTATGTTGCCTTGTTTTTGTTCTTTTTTACTTTCTTACTTTTGTTTACACCTTTTCTCTTTCATTTTGTTTTCTTTCCTCTTCATTTTCTCCGCGGTCTCCTTCAAGTTGAAAATCGATATTAAAATAGTAAGTCCTGGAAAACTTTTTCGATCCACACAAAAGAAAAAAAAATGTTACACATTCACAATATTGATAATAACAATAATATTATTGATAATGATATTTCTAATAATAACAACAATGATAATGATAACAATAATAACAGTGATGATGATGATAAGCCAAAAGCCATTCCCACCCCCCGTCATCTCCGCTTTTCTTTTCAACTTAAAAAAATCCATATTTATGAACCTTCAAATAATAATCTGAGCAATAACCAATAAGCCAAAATACCATTCAATTGACAGATAACAAGGAAATCTCACACATATACATGTACGTCCTTCTGAGGCCATACATAGTCTTATCAGGTTGCCATTGTCTGCACCCTTGCCCAGCACAGAATACATTTATTTAATAGATGTGTTAATCAGTTGCATTTATTTAACTTTGTGTGTGTTATGTTTACTTCGCGTTATACGTATTACGTCGAATTATTATTATTATTATTTTATGGATGTATTCCTTTACTATATATTTGTTCCTATTTACATAGTATTCATATTCACTAATTATGCGTTTAGAGTGTGTAGCCTATATAGTCGCAGCTTTATTAACACACCATGCTAACTATATGTCAGATTGTTTGCCTTATGTATATTTTGACTTATTTTTTTTCGTAATCACCCATATTTATCTTTTTCGGTTTTTCTTCTTTATTTTATTCTGATACTTATTTGCGAGTTTTACTGTTATATAGAGTGTTGTTTATACGTTTTTGTATATTTTAATTTTTTTATTTGCTTTACGCCTTAATTTAAGTAGTCTTTCATATAAAAGTGCCGCATTAACTTACCTGTTTATTTACCATATATACTAACACATTTTATCACACTGTAAATATTTGCTCACCTATCGTAATTATTTATTTAGAGTTTCCTCTAATAATCCTTTCACAACGATAATCTATTCACTTGCATACTAATTTATCAATTTACTTTTAAGCTTTAGGCCTTTTTATGCTGTACCTTCCGTTTCTTAATGGATGACGTAAGCGAGTTTCTTGGGGATCCCAACGCCTTGATAAGAACAAATCCATGGTGGAATTTCAAAGGAGTTTGTTATCCCCCGTGGGCGTGGGTGTGGGTGCGTGGGCTGGTGGGTGTGGATGTATGCTTATGCATGATTTTTTTTATTTCATATGTGTCTGTTTGTATAAGTAAACACGCTCTTATTATTATTTTTTTTAATATGTTTTTTTATAGAAAGACAAGAATGCTTAGTCGCATCTCAGATGAAAATTATTTACGCATTTTACACGTTTTACGCGTTTTGCTATATGGTGTGGATATATTTCTTAACCGCATAAATTAGCCTTTCCATATTAAGATTTTAAATATATATATATATATATATATATATATATATATATATATA
>NW_028234411.1:5820340-5840340 GCF_977035675.1 Penaeus japonicus
TTGATGTAATAAATATACAAGAGGATTGTATTATACGATTATACAAGGTTTTTTGTTACGACAACGTGGTAAAAACCGTGTGTTTAGGGAGGTAGGTATGTCCTCTCTCTCTCTCTCTCTCTCTCTCTCTCTCTCTCTCTCTCTCTCTCTCTCTCTCTCTCTCTCTCTCTCTCTCTCTCTCTCTCTCTCTCTCTCTCTCACACACACACAATATATATATATATATATATATATATATATATATATATATATATATATATATGTATATATATATATATCATATATCATATATATATACTATATATATATATATATATATATATATGTATATATATACATATACACAGTATATATATATATATATATATATATATATATATATATATATATATATATATATATGTATATATATACATATCACAGTATATATATATATATATATATATATATATATATATATATATATATATATGTGTGTGTGTGTGTGTGTGTGTGTGTGTGTGTGTGTGTGTTGTGTTTGCGTGTGTGTGTGTGTGTGTGTGTGTGTGTGTCTGTGTGTATTTGTATATATGTATGTGTGTGTGAGTGTGTGTGTGTGTGTGTGTGTGAGAGTGTGAGTGTGTGTGTGTATTATATATTATATTATATTATATTTCATATATATATGTATGGATATTATATATATACGTATATTATATATATATATATATATATATATATATATAGAGAGAGAGAGAGAGAGAGAGAGAGAGAGAGAGAGAGAGAGAGAGAGAGAGAGGGGTGGGGGGGCAGACAGACAGATAGACAGATATACCAGAATAGAAGTAGAAGGCTGGAACTAATGTTGCTTACATTTGCCTAATGATTTGTTTGTTGAAGGACTGAAGTGATCATTTGCATTGTTAAAACGTAAACATTCTTAACACTGAAAACGAGTTGTCTAAAAGAATGTTATTTATAACTATAATTATCATAGAGAGTTTTTCCACTGGGAAGAATTTTAATTGTTTAAAAAAATTGCATAAAATTCGTGCAGAGTAATGTTGTGTGAGTGATTTATATTTTGCGAGCTTCAGATATTAAGATACCAGTTTTGTTTATTTACAGTATGTTATGCAATAGATGAGTTTATTATCAACCGTGTTAGCATTCGTTAAACAGCCCCCTCCCCTCCCCTCCCCTTCCCCCTAACGCTCTGTACCGGTTCTTTAAAACGCACAAAGTTAATGATACCGTCATACAACCGTCATACAACTTTTAAAACTGTCCATATCAAAATAAACTAGTCGGTGCATTTTCATCGAACTAGTCCTGATGATAGGAGAACATGTGCACTAACCTGCTCACCATGTAGTTCTTTAAGAACATCACATCCCGATGGGCTGTTATGAAGTGTAACTCTAATTCGTCATTTTGTAATTCATGCTTCAGTTATGTTTAGAAGTATTATGAAATGTATCTTATCCTTCTATATTGTTGTGAACAAGCTGGAAGTTTTTTACTTGAGTAGTTAAATGTATTGGAAATGGTATTTAGAGAAATTACGTATTCTGCCTCTGTTTATTTTGCTTTAGGCTCGTAACGTTGTTGTGGGGGACTTTCATGATGATTTATCACTTCAGGTTTAACGTTATCTTTATTGTCTAGATTAATTCTTCGGAGAACAACATTGAACGCTTGATTAAAAACCGGTTGTTAGAATGCTTCTGAATCGAGAAATCTTGGTAGAGAAGGCACGTGTATGACTGTACGTTGGCTAATTTACACCATCGGACGCTAGACTAATTATACTCTAGATAACCTGGGGTGGAATCGAGATAGCAACTAATCTGTGAAAAAGATCCTACTGAATTAATGCAATGCTTACTGAATGCTAATAAGCTTTCTCTAAGATATTGCATAGTGATTAATAGTATGTATTGATTTCCCAGGGCCAGACCGCGTTTTGGAGACGGAAAATGCGCACCCATCACCAGGTGATTGACCTCAACAAGGACGGCGTCGTGTCGTGGGATGACTTCGAAGTCCTCATTGCCAAGTTCACCGAACTCGGTCATCTGTCACCTAAGGAAATTAGCAAATTCACAGACGCATTACGGGTGAGACTTACTTCATCAGATCATTGTATGGAAGTCTATTTAAAGGACAGGTCTTTATATAGGTAGTTTATTCTTACACCGAATTATGAATGCTTTTGACATGCCGAAATATTAACATGAACTTTCCCTGGACAGCATGTTTGGGAAGAGGAGTGGGGTGCCTCAGGTGACCCGTACATCTTCATCGGCCAAGAGCAGTTCCTCGCGCAGATGGAACACGTTGTCAACACGAAGCCACTGAGAAAGAGAGTAGCTAGCCCTCTGCCCTATTTTTTCAATGTAAGATTTTATTATATAGTATGTTCAATATTTTGATAGATAAAAAATGTAGTTCATACGTTTTGACAATGAAAATCATCGATGAAATATATATATTCGTCATATACTAATCTTCACTTCACAGGCCGTAGACAGGGATGGAAGCGGCGAGATAACTATTGATGAGTTCAAAATATTTTATTCATGCCTAGGACTATCAGAACAAGTAAGTATATTGGATATATTTTTAATTTTTATATACTTTTTATCTCTTAATTTGTTGTTTTTAAGATTATAACGAGAGATCTTGAATAATTGTGTACGAAATGCACCACACAGATCTGAGAACATCTAAATATTTATGAAAAAATAGCTATAGCAAGTCTGCGTTTAATTATTGTTTAAGAATCTTATACAGGTTATTCCGAGATACACAATCTACTTTTGAATTATCTGATTAATATTACACATTTTAAATGTTCATCAGATTCAGAATAATGTCCTAGGACCGGGACAGAATACTGACAATCTTTAGTTATTATATAATACTACTACTTTTCTCCCATTCTACCAGGCTGCTGAAGAGTCCTTCGCTTCTATTGACCTTAATAAGGATGGCAAGCTTAGCAAGAAGGAATTCATGAAGTTGGGACGAGATTTCTTCCTTTCCGAGAATGAAGGCAAACCGAGCAAGCTTTTCTGGGGCCCTCTGGTTTAATAGGCACCTGTTGGCTGTTGTGTATACTTGTTAAGAAAACGTTGTTAATTATGCCAGAGCGAATGACATAGATCAGATATATTTTAATGATAAAATTGCATCTAAATATTTGAAACACGTTATGTCTTCTTTTATTATTTACATATTTCATTTTTAAAAAAAGGTTAAATCCTCATTATTTGTTGAATAACAAAAGTATTTACTTGAATAATTATAGTGTATATTATATTCTTCGTGTTTTCTTTCAAGTTAAATTTTTTTATTTTTAATTTTTTTTAGTATTCATAGCTAGAATTTGCTGAAAATGGAGTCTAAGTTATCTTAGATCCATAGCATTGGAAAAACAAAATTTCTTACATATCCAATAAATTTTACTTTGTATCCTGTATTTTAGATAAATGGGTGTGGGCATGTAGATAGCTTTGCGATAATTTGGACTAAAAAAAGATGTCTTGTAGGTATGCTTTTTTGTTTTTCAACTTATGATAACACTTATCCTCTGTAACTGTATAGTTTTGCACTGTTAGAGGATGAAATTCATTGTCACTTATAGGTATTATAAAGTGATCCCTTTATATACAAATCTTTTCATAATACAGTTAATCTTTCATTATATTTGTTTAAAATAAGCTAAATATAGTGAATGATGCATTGTATCTAAAATCTTTTAAACTGTTTTTTTAAAAGCCTTAAGGTCATTGTAAATTAACTGACACAGAGTAATGTTTACCGATTTCAGTTGATGATAATACGTATCCTCATAAAACTGTATACTTGATGCGAGAGGATGAAAATCATTTAATTAAAAATGGCATCACAAGGTGATTTCTTTTATTTACACACCATTTAATCCAGATATAGTACTTCCATGTATCTGTAAAATTAGTTCTTCAAAGAAAAGATTGATTTTTAAAAACATTTTCTCATTCAGGGAACAACTGGGGAGCTAAACTGAGTGGAAGATTGGGAAGCCACCCTAGATATATATTCCCTGCTGACAATAAAAATCAGTAAAAAAAAAATAATAATAATAATAATACATTTAAGAGTACACATTCTGAATGAAGACCTGGTACTCACATGCCAACTTTTATATACTTCCTCATAGAAAATTTGAAGCAAATATGAATGAATGCTTAACTCTTCAAACAATAGCTATTAGGAAATATTGAAGTTCCTAAATTGATAGAAAAGGCATCTAGTTTATATGCATTTTTCCCTTTCCTTCCATTAGGTAGTTCAAGTAACAATGAAATATAGTGGTACTTGTTACTTTGGTCTTGAAAGGTCATATTTTCTGGTTCAAAATCATTGTTGATTAAAACTAAAACTTCTTTTAATGTACCACGTTCTTTAAAACTTTAAAATGCCAAATATTATTTGGACAAACTTCTCCATTTAAACTCTTTGAATTAGACAAATGTACAATAATCCAAAAGCTTGTTATTTTTTGGCATTTATACACAAGTACAAGTACTAATCCGATAAATAGACTTTCACTTTGGAAACTGGATTCATTGTGCTTACTATGGGTATGCACCCACTTAAACTACAACCCAATAGGAAACAAAGTTCATTCGCTGTTCCATGCAATATAACAGTGTAATGCAATATAAAAAGGAATGTCCATTTTTTCCTTCCCAAATTTGCTTCCTTTTAAAACAATATATAATGACAGATACATCACATATTTTCTTGAATATTTTCCTAGATAATACACCATAATATTACTGAAGATGCTACTATGAAAATCTGTCTACATCTATAGCTGACCGACAAAATGAACAAGGCCCGATAGATTCTGTAATATTTCTCAAGCTATGTTGAAAATAAGTATTCTCACAACATATTCCTATCAGTAAAGATTGCAAGCTAAAGCAACCACTTTTTCCACTAATATTGGTTTTAATATTGTGCTTCAACAATTCAAGCATACAATTTTCAGCAACACAAAGCACATCATATCTCTGACCTTCTTGAAGTACATTAGCCTTATATTTCTGATCTGCATACCTCTAAAAGTCTCATCAATATCATTTTTAATATTAGTTTAAATATCCTTTAGCTCTGAATAGTATCTCATTTTGAGCTATTACAGACACCAGTACAATTTTATCTTGGATATTTGGAAAGTTTGCTTGTCCATGACTGAATCAGCATGAACTGTTAATATGAATGATCTTAATGTTAGGCATACCTGACATCATTGCTTAACCCATCCCCGACGGGGGAATTCTAGCCTTGAATGTCCAAATGCCGGGGCGTTCGAATTATTAGGCCTAAATCAATTGAATGGCTGGCACAATACTGTGCCGCCCGGCAACTGGGCTTTTGAATGCACGGTACACATGCTGTACCACCCATCCTGTGTGGGTTAAACCAATTTTCAACAAAATCTGATTCTTATTAGGAAAATTAAGACTTATTGCTGACGGATGGCAAGCGTTCCAACTTAATTCTTCTTTTGTGACACCACTTTCGTCACCTCTATATAACTTTTCATAAATTATATGTAATAATGTATATGGCAATTATAATGGTGTAAAGGAAGCACAAATTATATCATGGCATTGGTAATCTTTAATGCATATTTTTAAAAAGACACCTAAAGAAATTCTTCTCACAGAATTTAAAATTAATGAATAAGATATTCTGTTTACTTTACTATATAAAGTCAAAAGTAATTATGCAAATATATTAGATCTTGCTTTGTACTTTCAATTGTATATCAATTGTATATGAAATGCAAATAAAAATCACAGTAATATATGCTGATTACAAGAAGTTACAAATTCAAGAGAAATGAAATATTTCCCCATGAACTTTAAAGTATATATATCTGGCCACCATAAAAAAAAAATTATTTCCTTATGCTGAACTACTACAACTGACATCTAGGGATGCAAGTATCATATAAAAAAGGCAACATCAAAACATGCTCTGAAACAACAAAATATAAAAAGAGTTTAATGTAAATCACAAGAAAACTGTTCATAAAATCATTCAAACAAAAGAAAACATCAGTATTTCATATTATACGAAACACTCACATTCATTTTCTGGGGAAAATTTACTCTCCAGCAAAGCCCAAAGACAATGTAGTGACGACATACATATAAATTGTGACAATGTTTCTGACAACACATATGCATAACGTCTGACACTGGAGCTGTGATTTTGGAAAGATATTTACACAAATCTTTTGAAGGGTTATAACAATTCTGAACTTACATAATATTTGATAAAAATAGCTAAACAATTTTTCTTATCATAATTGTAAATCACGCTTCACTTGGTTGACTCTCTGTAGCAAGGTAGACAGCTTCTCACTCCTGAAAAAGTGAGAAAAAATAAATAAATAATATATGACATACAAAATAACAAACAAAACATTCCACTAAATATGACAAACAATAAAAAAGTTGGTACATTATGTAAGGTATTTGGCTGTAAAATGAACTTCATAACCCCATTCAAAATTATGCTTGTAGGTGTGTAAATTCCTGTTAGCTGGACTTCCCTCCCACTTTCAATCTATGCTAACTTATCACAAATCACCATCTTCTACTGACTTATGCTTAAGTTTATGCTACACCACCATATTACGACTTGATCACTTTTACTTACTCTTTACCAAGAGCCTGTTTCAGAGCTTTCAACTGACTCTCTGAAACACTGGGGGAGGAGTGAGCCTTGACAGCTTCAGTACTCTGCAGTTTCTCCATCTGAAAGCAATTCACATCATATCATATGACTGTAATTATAAACAGAAATAACATCCCTACTAGGCAAAAAAGAAAGAAAGAAAGAAAATAACAAGTTCATGTGCACAGGTACAAATGTATGGCATTCTGACAGCCTTGAGAGCAGTGACAAATGCAGAAGAATGAAGAAGTAAGGATAATAAAGTAATAAGGCTCAATCTTTAGTACAAACAACAAGTAAACATGCCCAATAAGAGGACTAAAGGGCAGTTCTTGGGGCTTATCCGCAACAAGGGAAGTAACAAGGCAAGACTTTTTGCTTTGGCCAGAAAAAAAATAAGTCCCCTTCTTTAAATGACATTCTGTTACAGCATTTACTTTATTAAAGATTTAAATACTTATGGTATAAATGGTAGCTTTAAATAATTTCAATCAAATTCTGAAATTAAAAGAACTCATTTTCATCATGTATATACATTTTTTTTTTTCTTTAGTCATTTAAAAGACAATAAATTCCTATATCAACATTACCTGACTTGTCTGCCACTTATCTTTGGCTTGTATTTCACTCAGCTGATTTGTAAAAATAACTGTATGCTTCTGCATTGCCTCCAATTCCTGCTGCATGTTCTTCTCTCCAGCTGACAGCACAGGAAGTCCTCTACTTACTTGATTCAACACTTTTTCTAACCTGAAATTATACAGTGAGTTCCCTAATCGTGAGTTCCCTTATCAATACTTAGGATATAACTACCTCTTAAACCAATAAATACACAAAAATAACCATAACTAGCTAATACAACATATTTTTTTAAACAAGTAAGTTGAAAGGTGAATAATTAAATTCATTATAATCTAGATAGCCTAGACCTTTAAGAAACAGCTAAATACAAGTCATCACATTACCTATGAACCAACTGGGTTTGTCTGTCATTAGCCTCTTCATACTTCTCAGCCAGTTCATGAGCTTTCTCTGTCAGCTGTCTTTTCCTTGATAGTAGATTTGTAATCTCGGCTTGAAGTCGTTGCTTTTGTTCGGTCAGAATGTCAGATCTGTAAAGATTGCACATGCTGAAAATGGTATCTTTATCCTAGAGACAAAGTAAAGTAAAGTAAAGTAAAGTAAAGTAAAGTAAAGTAAAGTGAAAAAAAAAAAAAAAAAAAAAAAAAAAAAAAAAGGGACATTTTCATCAGGATTATAAAAAGTTAAAAATATGAAAATAAAAGGCACGCCAACTCTACCTTCTTTGTATGTCTTCTTTTGCTGTCAACTGTGGCTGAAGGTAACTAGTTCTTAGAGTTTCTATTACACGGTTGAGAAGATTCATATATTCATTTGGGGTGACCTTTGAAACAGAGCCTGAAGCCAAGAGTGGCTGTGAAGATACTCTATGCAGAGCACTACGTATATGGTCTTCAAATGGTTGTACATGAATCTGTTGAGAAAAAAAATATTATTTGCTGAGTAAAAAATGAATAAAATAAAAATAATAAGTTGCTAAAGCTTTATAGAGAAATTTATAGTGATAAAACCACCACTAAAACTTCTTTTTGATATAGAATACTGGACATTCAAATATATATATTTGTATATATATATATATATATATATATATATATATATATATATATATATGTATATATATATATATATATATATATGTATATATATATATATATATATATATATATATATATATATATATATATACATATACATATATATATATATATATATATATATATATATATATATATATATATATATATATATATATATATATATATATATATATATACCCTAAATATATCATCTAGTGAACATTCCCATTTCTAATAATTTGTATATCAGCAGTAGCTCCCACATTACATCTGATTTCTTTACCTTTCTCAGCGGTGATACTGATAGGTCCACATCACCATTACATGGCTCTGTTATATTTGGAACAAAGGCAGATGGAACACTAATCTGAATAAGCTTCCCAGACGCTAGAAGCACATACAGCGAATGTGTAGTGTTTGCCACCAAGCCTACGACCGGCATGGGACCAGCAGGGGCTAGAGATCTTGTGCATATCACATGATCAACAACACTCTGAGACTCGTTGTCAGAAAACGCTGCATCTGAAATTATATACGTATCTTTTAAAAAGATGTAAGATGCATAACAAAGAGAAACATGAAAGAAGGTTTTGACAACCAAAAAGGATGTGATGGGCACTTGGTCACTACATATTGAAAAAGCATAAATCCCATTGCCAATAATTTCAGTTGGATCACTAAGCTAGTAACATCACTGCAGACAATTGCTAACAGTCTCAGGTACATTTGACCATCAAAAGTATTTTCCAATAAACCAAAGATGAAAGTTATGAAAACAGCAAATGATTTCAGTTTTATGTAAGAAAGAAAATAATGAAGAAAATGAAGGAAACAGAGAAAAAAACAACAAAAAAACACAGTAACAGAGATACGAAATATGGCTCACCATCTGCTTGGTCATTGTACTGCAGATGATCTACAACAGAGAAGATCACGCCATGCACTCCAGCCTCATGACTCACCCAGTACCTGCAAATAAAGTGTTAAGATGATAACCAGCATACATGAATGCCTGATTAGTTTGATGTCATATACGACAAATGTGACATGTTGAAATGATACCTGGTGTTAAGTGGTTAACAGTATGTCAAGAAAAAAAAGGGTTAATACACAATCCAGATGTGAAATTTTATAGTGTTTTTTTTCTAGTTACAGGGAAAGCTGGTATTGTCATTTGTTACAGGAAGTGCTTTAACCCTCTCTGGACGGGTGGTACACTACTGTACCATGCATTCTCGGCCTGTTCGCTGGGGACGCGATACAGCGTCGTTTATTTAACTGATTTAGGCCTATACGTTTGTGACATGCAAGGCTGGAATGCCCCCGTCGTGAATGGGTTAAGACCATCAATAGTGATTTTTTTTATTACTCAACACTTCTTAGTAACCTCATATTAAATTCTGTTCCATATGTGTCATGCAAAAGTTACAATAACCATAAACCTTATTTTCACTCTAAAATGTTTTCAGAAATTAGATTAATATCATAAAACTTTCATTTCCTAGAAAAACATAAATTTTTAGGGACTTGCAATATGAAATTACAGAAACGGATGTAGTGTGCCTGTCATAACTCTAATAAAAAAGACCATATTTGCGTTCTAAATGAAAAAGATTTACAAACAGCAAAAACATTGTAAATCATATATGACAGTCTCAATCTAAATTCTATGATAGAACTTGTAATAATCAAAATATGTTAAATATACTTCTTTCTTCACTAGCATCAGAGTGTATCCACACCTTGTCAACTATGTCTAATGTCTAAATGTTTCCCCTGCTTGGATTTACTTGTTTTAAAAATGCAAAAAGATGTTCCTCTAGTTTTGCTTTCTCAGCTGGCAGTATCCTAGTTCATGCACTCTTCAATGTATAGAACTGATAACCCTAGGCATGGTACATGTATGAATGGACAAAATACCACAATTTGTTGCATTTCAACAGCAAGCTACATAAAAAAAAAATTCATTTTAATTATTTCTAAACCAGGAGAAACATTCTTTTTTTTAAGTTTGTCCATCTAGATAACAAAGTCATGGGTTGGCCCTTCAGTTTGCACAATATTATCTTAGGTGTTATTAAATATCTTTGGCTGAGCTTGCAAGCCCATTAAATTTGCTTTCAAATAGTGTTATCCCTATTCTGAGGGTATGACATTACCTTTTACACTGGAATATATACTCATTAAGAAATCAGAAAATCAAAAGGCTATATGGAAAACTAAATCAAAACAGACTTTTTTGTAAAGGAATGGAAATACCTTGTGGGTGTGGTAGGATCTGCATGTAATAGGAGAGGTGTTGAGAATCCTTCATCAGTTGACAGAAGTGACATCTCAAGTTCTACCGTCTCATAAACATGCAGCCTCACAGGTGCCATTTCACTCGGCCACAATCCATTTGCAAGGGTTCCATTCTGACCCTGCAAGAAAATGTTGAATATGAACAGATTATTCAATAACTTAAAGACTGAAGCTGACAAACTCTATATATTTTGTTCTAAATCAAGTATACACAAACATACATCAGAAAAAATGCACTACTACTTTTCAGAAGATAATTATACTCATGAAAGATTTGTCAATACAAAATACAATGACATTTACATGTATATATCTTGTATTCTGTCTTTTCTTATCTATTGCTTATCCATTCTTCCCTAGATCATGAAAGTTTAGTCTCTTACATCATATGATCCCTTATAATTTTTAAAAATATATATAACATTAAATATATATATTTCAACCTTTTACATAACATTTACCAAAATGGCCATCTTGGGATTGGGAAATATGAAAAAGGGATTCCCTGCATCTAATAACTCATGGAGGTCCCCAGAATTCATACATAATAAACAGGATATGAGAGGCTTCTTAGCCAGAGAACCAGCTCTGGCAATGGCCCAGAACCAAGCCAGTATTTGGCAAGCTGTCAAGATCACGCAATAGGAAAGAGCACATAGATGCAGTGATGCAAAGTAGTCATAAATGTGTCATAAAGGGTTAAATCATTTGACATTAATTTCACTTCAAACAAATACACAAATAATGACACTTAATGGATGTCCAGAATATGACGGATTCTAATTCAAAATTAGTGAATATCATATGATATGCAGGATGCTTTACTCACCTTTTCAAGACTATTATCAATGACAATACAATGATGCAATTGCCCTGTTGAGGTGGCAATGACCACTACAGGTGGAGATGACTGCAACACTAAAAGATCACATGTGTCGAGTCCATAATTTGTGTCACAAGCAGGTGTCATACTGAGAGGCCCATACACTATGTGTGGGGCAGACCTGTAAAAAAGAAAATAGTAATTGAAACATGAATAAAAAAATCAAAAAAATCTGAAGATATGAAAAAAAATAAAAGAAGGATCATTAAACAGTATAACATGATGTTGATATAATGTAAACAAGACAAATAAATATAACAACAACAATCACAACAATATATATGTGCATTACCTTCTAGTACTGAATGTTGTAATAGTAAGATAAATCTCACCATTACCATGCAGGATGAAAATAGGCCATTTTAATTCAAGGCATTTTTGCTTCATCTCATCTTCTGGATCAACCTAGAATATGACAGAAACCATTACAGAAAATCCTCTATGGATTAAGACACACACACACACACACACACACGCACACCCACACGCACACGCACACGCACACGCACACGCACACGCACACGCACACGCACACGCACACGCACACGCACACACATTGTACAATAATAATAATAATAATAATAATAATAATAATAATAATAATAATAATAATAATAATAATAATAATAATAATAATAATAATAATAATAATAATAATAATAATAATAATAATAATAATAATAATAATAAAAAAAAAAAAAAAAGGAATGGAAGATAACAAGTATCCACAAGTTTCGAATTGAAAACTTTAGAAATCTAGTACGTACAATGGAACTGGTTACGCCATTTGAGACAGCGTTTCCTGGAACATGTTTGACAGGTTCGCTAGGAAGACCGAAGTTAAACGCAATGGCATTTTCTCCAAGGGTCGATGCGTTCACAACTCCAGAACCACTGGAACCGACTGATATTGCCTGCTCTGGTATCTCAAGGCTTGAGAGATTGTATATGCTGAAACAAAAATTGGAACTTTAATGATCTAGTAGGATATAAATGAATATGTAATAGATATTAACTTTAAATAGATATATGTAATTATCAATCTGTAATTGTCATTATACAAACTTGTTTTTGAAAGACCCAATTTTCAAGGATCTCTCAGTATAAGGGTGTAAATATATGTTTGTAAATATGTATTGCATTTCCCAGTATATGATACACTGCATATTAATAAAAAAAATAAAAAAATCAAATATACTCTACAGCTAATATAACAAAAGGTGTAAAAATAAAAATGAAAATGAAAATGAAAATGAAAATGAAAATGAAAATAAACATGAAAATGAAAAAAAAAAAAAAATAAATAAAAATAAATAATTAAAAAAAAAAATAAAAAAAAAAAAAAATAAATAAATAAATAAAAAAATTTAAAAAATAAAAAAAATCCCAACACAGGATCCCCAGCATGGCATGTGTTATGATGCTTCTTTGTCTTAGGGGCTGAAGAAAATAAGACAGGGAAATGACTAAAAAGATCTTTCTTCATGAACATTCTTTTATAACTTAATTTTGAATTTTATCCAATAAAAACATAGCAAAAGTATAAGTTTGTAAATTTATAGGTAATTTACATTCATACCTAATGTAAACTTGTTAGGGATTTCATTCTGAATCATTGTATTAACTATGAAATATGCTTAAGAGGGGCTAAAGTTTATCCAATAAATACGTAAAATGTAGAAGATAGGTATGAATGAGAAAGAGGTCTTTCTCAAAAACAAATTATTTTTGAGAAATACCTCCAACGAAATGCATCAAATACATCTCGTGTTGTTTAGATATTCAGTTTCATTCATTCATACCGTTCTTCTACGTCTGTCGCTGTGAATAGCCCTGATAACTGAATGGCAAAGTTACTGGGTCTATGAGCATATACATATATACATTCACTTCAAGTGAACTCTTTTGGGACAAGCCACATCTTCAGATGTGCATGTTTTCTATTATATTCTAGACTTATGGTATGATATGTAAGTCAATATTTGGTATATCAGAAAAAGTGACACAAATTAGCATTTGGTATAATACCGAAGTTACAGGACTGTAAGAAAAAACACCCTGTAATTTCTACAAAAAGAAAAGCGCTGTACCAAAGTGATCTGACCCTGCGAAATTTGTCCATTGCAGAAGGGTTATTAACTACTAATATATATGTACTATTTTCTTAAAAGATTGATCAAAATTCATTTATTCATGAAAACTAAATTATTGAAAGAGAGTGAGAGTACAAATATGCTAAAGCTAATTTACAGGTGATTCAAAAGCTGCTGAGGAGGAGTATACTAAACTGGAATCTTTACCAGAACAAATGTTTTTTAAATGGACAACATTTGTCTAATAAAAATGATGAAACATAACAACTCACCGTAGGTAACTGTCTGAGGCTAAAATCACTATGTGATTATCATCAATCGATCCTGGGTGCCAAGCCGCTGTAATGACTTCTAGTTTGGGGTGACATGAGAAGAATCGTTCAGCTATATATTCAACCCTGAAAGCAGTGGATTTTTTGTTAAATGGTGCAACTCAGTGAATATCTTTTAGCCAGTTAAGCCATTCATAGCAGGGCAGATATTTGTCTAATTCCAACCCTGCTTGCAAGATAGCAAGGAAGTGCCGATTCCCACCAAGAGATTTCCCAAGGCCCGAGGCTTCAGTTCAGTTCAGACAGATATGCGAAGACGTCGCTTCGCCCGGGCTATATGCTCAAGGCGGCCCGGCCTCTGCCAGCTACGAGTGCTGACTCATCTTATCTAATCTTATCTGATCATCATCGCTGACATTCAGCTCAGTTCAGAGAGATTTTGCGAAGACGTCGCTTCGCCCGGGTTGTGTGGAAGGGGTAGCCCGGTCTCTATTGGCTATAAGTGCTGACTCATCTGATCATCATAACTGAACTTTTACCGTGGCGGTCGGATTGCCTGTAGGCGCTCCAGTTGCCAGGGGGCTAATGACAGGCATAGCCGTCTAACCAGCCCGGCGGCTGTCGTCTCTGGGCCCTGCCTGAGGAAGCGAGTGTGCTCGCATTCCATCAGGTAGTGCTCTAATTTGGCGTCCGGCGCGCCACAATACTCACAGCGTCGCTCATCTTGCCCAATAGTGGGGATGATTTGCCACGCACAAGGGTAGCCTATTCTCAGTCTGTGCAGACTGACTTCAGCACACCTTGATATTCTGGGAGAGAGTATCAGCGACTCATAGCCTGTGGCGTTTGAGTACCAGCTGGCCGAGGGGGAGGTTCTCGCTTCCTCTCTGTGTCGCTGCAGGGCACCGACCTGCCCTGCAACCATCGTTTTACGCCTTAGCAGTTCCCGGCTAGGATGCACCACAAGATCACTCAAGGGTTTCTTCCTGCCTTCCTCCGCTAGCCTGTCAGCTACGTCATTCCCTTCAATACCAACATGGCTTGGGATCCAGTTGATGATGATGCGTCTTCCCTGGTCCAGGATTCTCTGAGCAATGGTGAGAATCGAGGTTACCAGGTAAACGTTATCAAGGGGCGTGCTTTGTTGCAGGCTGTCAATGGCGGCCCTAGAGTCTGTGTGTATAACAACATGCCCGTCCGTCTGGGCTGCATGGGCTAGGGCTCCCATAATAGCTACTGCCTCTGCCTGGAGCGAGGAGGCATTGTCTGATACCCGCATAGCTTTCTCTATGCCCCTTGCTGCAAAACCGGCGCCTGCAGTGCGGGTGGTGGGGTCTACAGAACCATCCGTGAAGTAGGTTTTACTGTTCAGCGGCGTGATTGCTGTAATGTTCCTCTCCGCCTCAGCCTTCAATAGAGGCGGTGAGTACTGCGTTTTTCTTCTTGATAGACTCATGACAGAGAACTCTATCAAGGATCGTGCCCACGGCGGGGCTGAGACATAGTCAGGGTGGGGATGGTCCATGCCCTTGATCAGTAGTGTCTCTTTGAGCTCAAAGCGTTTCAGCACTCTGGTTGTTTGAGACAGCCAGGTGTTGTTAGCAAAGAGTTCTTGGTTTTGTGCAAGCCGACGCTGCACTCTCTGTCTTAGCTGCGAGTCCTGTGGGGACTGTAGGACATTTGCAAGGAACTGGGCCGCCATCTGATCAATCCGGGTGTCCAGGGGAAAGAGTTTGGCCTCCAGGAGGAGGTTAGTAACCTTAGCCCACCCAGGGGCACCCAGAATAATCCTGGCGGCTTCGTTTTGCATTATGTCGAGTCTTTTCCTGAGTCCAGGTTTTACTGTGATCAGGGCGACGGAGGCGTAGTCCACAATGGGACGGACAGCGTGCACGTAAAAAGATCTTAGTACGCGGTGTCCAGCCCCTAAGCGCCGCCCAGACAGAGCTCTCATGACAGAGAGCCTTGCCTTGGTCCGGTCTGAGAGATGTTTGATCTCGGAGCGGAAGGTGAGGTTCTTATCGATCCATACCCCCAAGTATTGGTAGACGTGTACCCACTCAAGCTCTAGACCTTGGACTCGCAGTCTTTGATCACAGACATCATGTTTCAGCGCCATTGCCTTCGATTTGGCTGCTGAGATCTTAAGCCCGACTCTGCAGCATTCCTCAGTTATTAGGTCCAGACAACGCTGGGCCTTTCTGACTGGATTCACATTTCTTCTCCCAGTGGAGATAATTGCTAGATCATCTGCATATGAAATGATCGTGCACCCCGCTGGGAGTGGAATGTCAAGAATGTTTAACATGAGGATGTTGA
The DNA here is from genome assembly GCF_977035675.1 of Penaeus japonicus. Classification (NCBI taxonomy): domain Eukaryota; kingdom Metazoa; phylum Arthropoda; class Malacostraca; order Decapoda; family Penaeidae; genus Penaeus; species Penaeus japonicus. Next base: position 5,836,590 of record NW_028234411.1, read on the forward strand.
ACAGGGCCGGGCTAAGGACCCCTCCTTGAGGGGTGCCATTCTCTAGAGGCAAATGCCTGGAAAGGTGACCTTGGAACTTCACTCTGGCAGTTCTGTTCCGAAAGTAATCGCCAATCCAGGCAAGCAGCCTGCCTTTGATTCCCTTGCGGATCAGGATCTCCTGAATGGCTAACGGGTTTGCCAGTTCAAAAGCCTTCTCCAGGTCAAGGAAGACAATGACAGCGCTGCTGCTGCTGACAGTGCTCAGTAAGGTGGCAATGCTGTGGGTAGTGCTCTTGCCCCTTGTGAACCCGTGTAGGTGTTCATGTGGAGGTCCCAGCTTCCATTGGAGCCGATTCAGTACCATTTTCTCTGCTGTCTTTCCTAGACAGCTAAGCAGGGAGATGGGGCGGTACCGTCCTGGCTCCTTTGGTTTGGGGACGGGAATTATATCAGCCCTCTTCCAGCACTGTGGCAGTGAGGAAGTTTCCCAGGACTTGTTGATGAGATGCAAAAGTGCAAGCTCACCTTCATGTCCTAGGTGGGAAATGATGGGGTGGGAGATCCCATCGCTACCCGGGGCTGACCGGGAACTGGACTTGTATGTTCGCCGTAATTCCCTCAGAGAGAACATGGCATCTGTATCATCAGGCTCGACCGCCTTTTCTCTGATGAGGGCATGCCTGCCTGGGAGCAGTTGTTCTTGGCATGCCCTCAGCTCTGCTGGTAGTCCGACGCTACTTGTTCTAGCAGAGAACTCGAGTGCCAGTCTCTCCGCCTCCGACCGCGGGTCATGGTGGGTCTTTTTGGGGGCTGAGCGATTCGTGGCCCGTCTGATACGGTTCCACAATTCTGAAAGGGAGGTTTGGTGGCCAAAGGACTCACACCACTCCAGCCACTTTTCCTGCTTTAACCTCTTAGCAGTTTCCTGAGCATCCCTGAGAGCCTCTCTTAGAAGAGTGTGGTTCTCGGGAGTTCTCTGTCTGCGAAAGTGTCTTCTGCACATATTGATTCTGTGGTTAACCTCCTTAATCTCATCATTATAGTACCAGGCGTCCTTGAAACACCTGGACCACTGACGAGTTTTGGGGATGGTTTCTGAGGCTGCCTCGTCTATGGCATTTACTAGTCTGGCCTCAAGTATATCCACATTATCATTAAGTGAGGAGTCACTGGTTCTGAGGCACACGGCCAGAGCCTCCTGGAAGGCTTTCCAGTTGGCTCTTTCCACCTTCCATCGAGGATTGTGCTGGGGCATGGGTGCCGGGCCAGCATCCAAGATGGTGGTGACTATCCCATAATGATCGCTCGTGGCAGTGTTGTCCACAGACCAACTAATTCTCTCGACCAGAGCCGCAGTGACAAAGGTGAGGTCTAGGACCCCCCCGCCAACATGCGTAGGCTCCTGGCTGTTGAGAAGAGCAATCTCTGGGCATGACTCTAGCACCTCGGCTATATGGCAGCCTGCCATATCACGTCTCTGAGTGGGAGCCAGTATAGGGTGGTGGGCATTAAAGTCCCCCCCTATAAGAATTAGCTCATGTGCTGCAGCAGCACAGGCTTCACTGATATCTAAGCCCCTACAGTTTGGCCTGCTGTATACATTGTACAGCTTGAGAGGACCCCCGGCCAAATGGATCTCAACAGCAAGGGATTCGACACCTTCTCCGCACTGCCCAGGATCGGCAATCAGGGAGCAGGGGATAGTCGACTTCACAAGGGTAATCAGGCCTCTGGTACCTTGCGTACTCGGTAGCACAAAGGGATGATATCCCGAGAAGCGTACAGATTCCCCTGTTAGCGTCTCTTGGAGCATGACAACATCAATGTTCCGAGATCGCACGATCGCGTGGAGAAGGGCGGCCCTAGGGGAGAAGCTGTTGATGTTCCACTGCAGTATGCTTAAGTTAGTGGCCATAGTGCTTGTCTGCGTTCACTAAGTCATTGACGTCAAGGTATTCGGTCTCTGTGTCCGACGCCCCCGTGTGGGTAACGTCAGACATTTCGGAGTCTGACAACTCCTTGGTGAGTTCCACACTGAGTGTGATTTCCTCACTTGACTCGTCACTGTCGTCAGGACAGGTCGAGTTGGAAGGGCTGGGTCTCCTGGGAGGTGGAGTATTCCTGGTCGCCTTGGCCTTCTTTTTGGGTGGCCTTGGCTTCCTCACCCTTTGGGGTTTGGGCGCAGGCTCTGCCAGTGTGGTCTTGGCCGCAGGTTTGTCGGGGAGACAGGGCTCGCCCTGAGTTGGGGTGGGAGAAGGAGTCTCGCCCTGAGTAGGAGGGGGAGTTGTGGCCTTGGGCCTCATGTCCTTTTCCTTCAGGGCATTGACGGTCTGAGTCATTGCCGTCATGGCTATCTCGACTGCCTTCTCCGTCTCCTCGCTGGTCCTTCCCAATGCCGTCGCAACTGCTGTGACAACTGTCTTCAGCAGGAGCGTCAAGTCCTTCTCTGTGAACAAAGTCGGACTCTCCGCTCTTGGGGTAGCCTTTGAGGTGTTCCCAGACCCCTTCCGGGTCTGTTTCCGACTTGGAACATCCTCCAGCGCCGGGAACTCTTTTGTGTTGGAGGCGTCCGGTGCTGGTTTCGCTTTGGGCGGTGCTTCCTTCCTCTTAGGAGGGGGGGGAGCCCTTACCCCTTTGTTCTGCCCCCAGACATACGTGCCTAGAGGGGCGGGAACAAAGTCTGGTCGTTTTGCAACGATCTCTTGCCGCCGAAGAGCCTCTTCCTTTCTGACAGAACATCCGAGGCTCCAGGCGTGGTGTTTTTTATGGCAGTTTGGGCACTTGGCAGTGATGTCTCGCTTGCCATCTTTGTGTGCTTTGAGACACACCTCTGTTCTGTGTGCCTGACTACAGACACCACATTTCGGCTTTGCAGAGCAAGTGGCCTTGTGGTGTCCGTACTTCTGGCACGTGAAGCATCGGAGCGGGTCTGGGACGTATGTCCTGAGTCTGTAAGAGCCCCAATTGCCAAGATCCAAGGACGCAACTGGAGCTCCCTCCAAAGTGACCAGGACTTGTCTGGTTGGGTGCTTCCCTTTCAAAAGTCGAGAAGCGCCCACCACCTTGGAATGTGCAGTGATGACCTCGAGGTCATACAACAGAGGAAAGCCAAGAAGCACCATCTTGGACTTCCTCTCTTCGGGAGTCAGAGCCGACAGGCTCACCTTCCGCCCATCCAGGAGCTTGTCAGTCTTCTGGAGGAAGGTGAGGGTGGCTTGGTCCTTTGGAACGATTATCATGCCATTGTCTCTGGCAATTCTAATCGTCAGACGGCACTGTCTCTGGGTTTCCAGAGCCCGTACCATCTGGTAGGCATTGTCGAATCCTTCCGGTTTAGGAGGAACCCTAAACTGGGGGAACCGACTTGGGGCTGCAGACTCGCCCTCTGAGTCCGAAGCCGTCCGAGGTCGTTTGCCTCTTCTCCGAACCGACGCCGGAGTTTTGCCAGTGGGGCCAGTAGGGTTGGAGGGTCCTGTCTGGCTTCCATTTTTTGATTGACTTCTCGTCTGGACCGACGCCAGAGATTTGTCAGAGCCTGGGGTTGGTTTGGAGGGTCCAGCCCGAGGTACTTGGGTGGGTTTTTCCTGGACCGACGCCAGATCCCTGCCCATCTTTTCCCTTTTGTCATCAAAGCCCTCGAAGGGGTCTAAGGTGACAGCCTTTGTCATCTTCATGCAAGGTTCGTCAACAGGGATGTCAGTCATGGGTTTATGAGTTACGGTTGCCATGTAATAAGCGGTTCATTTCATCCTCCCACGCCCCCACCCAC
>NW_028234411.1:5850340-5857840 GCF_977035675.1 Penaeus japonicus
AATCCAGATGGACCCTGGTACTCTAGATCTCCCGCTACTGTACAAGGTCAAAACTTTTAAAGAATAGGAAAAAGGAACGCTTGCAGTGAGGTGGTATTACTATCCATCCAAAGTGTCATCATTTTATTTAATTAGGTAGATACTCTTATTAACCTGTTGCAGGATATCTTTCATACTGTTTTAGTTAATCTTTTTTACAAAACAAAACTGTAACCCAAAGACAATTCAAAATATGTGGAACTGCAGATGTGTTATATTTATTATAAAATCTTTTTTACAAAACAAAACTGTAACCCAAAGACAATTCAAAATATGTGGAGCTGCAGATGTGTTATATTTATTATAAAATCCCACTGTAATTCTACATTAAGTAATTCATAAAACTGAGAAATCATCTAAAGAACAACGAAGTCTCTCGACATCAAAACACACATCCGAACATGTATATAGGACCAAAAACATTCTGTAATTAGTAGGGTGCATGGTATATCTCAATGGCAGAGTGTTCGGTTTTTAACTACAAGGTTCCAGATTTACTCAAGGACAACCACCTCAGCGGTCACAGCATTGGCATCGTTGCGGCTAAAGACAAGCGGACAAGAAGTGGCTACCCTACCGCGACTATACTCATCTAAAACATATATTCTAAAACGTATATTAATCTAAAAACATACTATTAACTTCTACTTGGATATGGGACCCACCTTGACTTTCCATCCAAGTCAGTGATACTCGACTTTTCCCGACTGCTTGGAGCCAAACAACTGTATTCTTTAGGTTAAATGACAAGTCGAACATGTGTAGCATAACACTATGAAAATAGAAGTAAAATAAACATATCGTATATAGCTCGGATGTAGTAGTGAAGTGTACAATATAGATGGGGGGGGGGGGTTGAGTATTTAATAACTTGACTTAGACACCCTGGAGATTATTAATTATCATGAGTGTCTGATAATGTAAATGAACATCTAAAAGTAGGTTAGATGGGAATTTTATGAATATATCTTATCTGCAGTTAATTCTGAACGCATATATAGTATACAAGCAGGGCCAGGACAAATGTCCCGAGCCCTGACGTACCTTATCTGATTAGTTATTTCACTAGAGCCTGTATTGCAAACTGAAAATTCTAGTCAGTTATTCTTTCAGTCTTTTTTTTCATATAATTTATTTTTTATGTTAAGAGACTCCGGATCTTGAAGTGCCCCGGGCCCTCCGAGGTCTGAATTAGGCCATGTGCCCTGTAACCTTTTTTTTTTCTATAATTCTATTTCTCTCTCTCTCTGTCTTTCTTCTATAATTCTCTCTCCCTCTGTTTTTTTTTTTTTTCTCTCTCTCTCTCACGCTCCCTCTCTCACGCTCTCCCATTTTTTCTGTAAGGCACTGATACTGATATTATGTGACCCAAGACATTGATCATGTATGTCTACTTAATTCAATGCAATATCGATGGCAGTCTGTTTTAACCTGACGCTTCCTCTCTCCTGTGTTCGTTTCCGCCTTCGGCCAGAGGTCAAAGTCTGGTGTATTAACAGTCCACAATAAAGACCATGGCACGTGAACGTCTGTCTGCTTATCCACCGACCTACAACCAGGGCATCGAGTGGTTATAACAACTGCTCTCAGTGGTGGGTTACAACTAGTGGCACCGGTGGGTTACACCTTCTCTCTCTCTCTCTCTCTTTTCTCTCACTCTCTCTCTCTCTTTCTCTCACTCTCTCTTTCTCTTACTCACTCTCTCACTCTCTCTCTCTCTTTCTCTCACTCACTCTCTCTCTTTCTTTATATCTTTCACACTTTTTTTTTCTCTCTCTCTCTCACTCTCTCTTTCTCTCTCTCTCCCTCCCTCTCTCTCTCTCTCTCTCTCTCTCTCTCTCTCTCTCTCTCTCTCTCTCTCCCCTCACATATTCATCAATGACAAATGGAATCAGTATAAAGAAAAATCTTGAATAGTTGGTGAAATACATTTATTAAATGTGAATCACAAATCATATAGTCTTCTTCTGTACAAGCTTTGCCCATATATACAAAACTAAGAAAGTAAGTAAGAGTCTTATATTAATATATTCTTGGAATGTGAAAGTCTCTAATGCTTAAAATATCACATATTACTATTATTTGCCAATCATGACACAATCAAATGAATTCCTACATCTCTACATATACAAATCCCGTAAACATTATTTCTGACAGGTTTTTTTTTTCTTCTCAGAAATAATATGAAATATTCTTAAGAGTTCAAGGTAACAGAGTCTAATGTATAAATGGGCTGCCAGCTTCGAAGAAATTATCATTTTCTTTTAAATTTTCATTGGCAAGCCAAATAATCCCCAATCGTACAATGCAATAGTCGTCTAAGAATTTATTTCACAGAAATCATTGTCTTTTTTTCGGCTGCATAATTGCAAAATTGATTCGCTCTCTTTTTTTTTACAAGACAGGTAACCAGTACCTTGAACCCTGATACATAAAAAAAATTAAACTGTAAAAACTTAACGTCAAGCATTTAGGGGAAACAACCTATCGGAGGATTTACAACCATAAATCCTATACTCGTAAGGGAAAAGTTGGTGGGTTTGTATGAGTACACGGTTTACCACATGCGTTCACGTCTCCTCGTCACCATTTTTCTTCTTCTTTGAGAACTCATGAGCAATATGTTCAAAAGAGACGTATCACTTCCGGCACTTTATGATAAATTATATTTAATCTTAAAATCGAGTAGAAAGATAAATGAGTAAACGTCACACACCTTTTTCTGGTAATAAATTATATACCAATGTTTCTTCATTTCAAGTCATCTTCGCATGGGGGTTCTCCTTTGACAACCTCGTATATTTAAAAAATAAAAAGAGGCTCAGCAAGCGAGGGTTATAATGCTGTCAAGCAATCTTGTAAGTCCAGCTCACACAACATGGTAACTCTTTTATCATGATCCAGAAAACCCAATCTCGAGCACAGAAACACAAACTTCGGGATTCTACTCTCACTGTCAAAGTCCACGGCCAAACGCACCGACATCGTAGAAGTAAAACCTCACCAAAAGTTTCTTCAGTACTTGAAAGACAGCACGACATAAGCAGAGCTGTTGCTGGCACGAGGTAGGCGGTGTCTGGAAGGGCTTCTTTCTTCACAACCATCTGAGCCACCTGATGCTTCGCCACCAGCTGGCACGTACGCACGACCAGACCTCCGCTGCACCATGAGAAGGCTGGGGCCAAAGGCAGACATATTCATGAAGCCCTCGTTTAGTTATCTCCTCTTTTTGAAACAAATCCATACATTTGTTTTTATTCACAGCGATAATAATCGTTACGTGTTAAATTTAATGATCACCCGAGTTAAAGTTTCAAAATCTCCAATAATCAGGAAAATAACGATAACTGGAAGGAATCACGGCACACGATTTTCAGCAAATGAATACATGCGTCTGGCCCACATAGGAATGAAATGGTTCCCAAAAGTGATGAGTGTTCTAACCACGCACTTTGAACCTTAGCTTAAGTACAACTTTCACAGAACTACCAAGGGTTCTGCTCTTGAAAGTGATATAAAGATAACATATAGAAATTTATCTTCAAAAAATTAATTTAATCTATTTACAAACTATTTACAGTTTCCATCACAATTCTATATCTAATCAGATCCTTGATGTGACTGCCTCTTCGGAAATCACATCCACCGTTTTAATTGCCCACTACAGACTATCACATCACTGCAGCCCGCGATACAGAGGAAGCCTACTTGAACCCACGGGAGGAAATCATCACCTGCACAAACAGCGCTCTCGGTCTTTCTCGTCCATGCGTCTTGACTTCATGAACCCTCTGCTCCTGCATGAGCCGCATGGTCCATGTGATCCAGGGGCTTGTCATGGTGCTCCGAGTTTCCGCTTTTAACTCCGGCGATTCTTTCTTGATTTCCCTCTGATGCTTTCGATTGAGGTAACCAACCAGCCGAAGCGGGGGGCGGCAGGAGCAGGGCCGCTGAGCCTGGGACTGGAACCTTCCGGCCTGAATTCAACTTTGCTCTCTGTTGATTCCTTCGGAGATCGTGTGTTTGCCCCAACCTAGATGCCTTCAAGAATTTCCTTCCATTCTTTCATTCGCATCGTGAGGAAAGCGTTTTAGCTGCTTATTATTATTATATTTTTTTTCAATGTAAATATTCGACGTTTATTTACTGACTGCACACTCTCTGGAATATGAAGTTAAGTTCGTAGTATTCCAAGCCAAGCTGGTCCGAAGATAGGTTACAGGTGTCCTGCAAGTGAGAAAAGTAATCGTTATAAAACTGTTTATTTATGTTTCCTGTTTATGATTTTAGTAATCACAAATCCAAATGGTTAGAGATGGTGAAATTAAAAGATAAGAGTAAAGAAAAGGAAAGTCTTAAGTCCATGCACTGAGAAACAACCATTGGACAAAACTCCTTGAATAAAAAAAGGAAAAAAAATACCGTCGTTATATCAAGTCAATTTCTAAAAAATTGTTTCCTACCTTCACACATACAAATGTGTTTGTGTGTGCGTGTGCGTGTGTGTGTGTGCGTGTGCCTGTGCGAGCGTGCGTGTCTGTGTGTAAATCATATCAGTGACGCCTTGAATACTGACCTCCTCCTCGACGTCTTTCGGTATCCGGAACTTGTAGAGCACCTGGTGCCACATGCCCACATTCTTCAGCGTGACGTAGTACGAGCCCGAGGCCCCGTCGCCGACGCCCTCGACGACCTCGTTGGGCGACAACAAACCGCCCGAGTCAGAGCACTGCTCGGACGGGAAGCTGGGGATGCTGTCGCTCGAGTTCCCGCAGAAGAAGGGCCGTCTGGGTGTCGCCCCTAGCATGAAGCTGCAAGGAATGAGGGAAGCCATTAACATGCGGGTTCCTTGACTCAGATTTTTTTTCTATTGCTATCCCTCTTCTCTCTCCACCATGCCTCTCTTTCTCTTCTGTTTTTCTTTATTTCCCTCTTCTTCCCTCTTTCCTCCTCTTTCTTCTTCTTCTTTTTCTTTTTCTTTTTCTTTTTTTTTTTTTTCTTTTCCTCCTTCTCCATCTCCATCTCCTTTTCCTTTTTCTTTTTCTTTTTATTCTCCTGCTGCTGCTTCTTCTTCTTCTTCTTCTCTTTCTTCTTCTTCTTCTTCTCCTTCTCCTTCTCCTTCTCCTTCTCCTTCTCCTTCTCCTTCTCCTTCTCTTTCTTCTTCTTCTTCTTCTTCTTCTCCTTCTCCTTCTCCTTCTCCTTCTCCTTCTCCTCCTCCTTCTCCCCCTCCTCCTAATAATAATAATAATAATAATATAATAATAATAATAATAATAATAATAATAATAATAATAATAATAATAATACTCTTAATACTCCTACTATTCCTCCTCCTACTCCTCCTCCTCCTCCTCCTCCTTCTCCTCCTCCTCCTTGCCGTCGTTTTCCCCTTGCTCTCGTCCTCTATACCTCTATAAAGTAAATCAATCTATAATAATATTAAAACAAAGATATCTATCGAGCTTAATCTTCCACATAACCTTACCTGAACTGTAACGTGAGGTTGGTGTGCGGCATGAACCTGGAGATGGGGAGCATGTACGTGTAATTGGTAGCGTTGTTTCTCAAGCAGTCCTGGTAGAACTCGGAGGAATTGAAGCAGTACAGGTGGTTGATGCTGGTGTTCAGCTCGACGATCATCACGGAGGGAATCTGTATGTTTACCCCTGTGGAGACAAAAAAAAAAACGTCTTTGTAATGTTCTTGTTGAGACTAAATTTAGCCTTCTTGTTGGGTAGAAGGGAAGGAACGAGACCCATGGTTATGCGACGTGTAAATATCATAAAATACGCTGTCCTTATTATATTTGCCATAACAACCTTATTATATTTGCTATAACAACGATATTAATAAAAAAGATAAGAACCAAACAAAGCCATGCACGAAACGCGAAAACTCGACACTCACTTGTCTGCGGCTTGTAATGGTCCCTGGTGCTTGCGGTGGACCTCTTGGTGTGGATGGAGCGCTTGCTGAGAGTCTGCTTGATGCTGCGGTAGTTGGTAGGGCGGCTCATCATGCGTGCTGGGTACCGGGAATGCCTGGAGTCCATGGATGCAGATTTCTTGCTTGGGACAGGCTGGAGAGTAAGGTTACGGAGTATTAGTGAGCGATACGGTGGAGTTTTCACATAATGTTTTCCAAGCAGCAGTTGCATATTGCTAATTTCTAATCGAACTAGACTACTTTTTTACCTCGTCTTCGCTTAAATTACCTTGAGTCGCTGTGTCTCTGATTGCGTGGTAGAGTCATTAACAGTGTTGGGGTCGCTGGTGGAAAGCTTATTGGTGATGAGTTCGCTGTACCGAGATATGGTGGGCAGAACCGTCGTTGTGCCTGAAAGCCAGAGGATAAAATGCGTAAGTGGAAGATATTTGACTTTTTCTTAATCATACGTACCATTTTCACAAACATAGAAATCTTAACATGCCCGTCTTTTAGTTATGCATAAAATATACATCGTTCCGATCTTGAAAATTAGCATAAAAATTCAACATCAATAGAAAGAGACGAGCAACTGACCATGCGGGCGCCGTCGGGTGATGGTGATAGCGGCAGCAGCTGTGGTGGGACTCGGACCAAGCATCAACTCGTCCACGGGGCAACAGAACACCTACAAGACCACGTTTTATTAGCTCAAGATAAAGCACGTTCTTACTTATTTTGATAGGTATGATCCCTCGAATACTAGGAACACAGGAATATACTAACCCAATTTGATAATTCCCATGAATACTCTTTCTAAGGACTTAGACATATCCATTTTCCACCTCTCATTTCGGGCAGCATATATCATCCTCAAACTTAAGAAAACAAAAAATAGAACCTAAAAGATCTCCTTGGATTCAAACCCGTCAGAACAGCCTACCTGGCACGTCGGGCCGTCGTTGTAACAGCCATCAGGTTTTCCGATGACGGGCGGCAGCGGGTACTCCGGCATCCTCGTGGTGGTCGTCGTGAAAGGCTTCGTCGTGAACCAAGTGGAGGTAAGGGAGCCGTCATCCGTCGAAGTCGTCCTTGTCGTGGAAGGAGGCCGGAACGTCGGAGTTATCATGGAGGACGAGAGGAAGATGGTCGTGGCCGTGGTCGTGCTGCGAAGAGGAAAGACTGTAAGTGGGCTGCCATTTGCAAAATAGGTTCGTCGGCGGCGGGCGGGGTTCAATGCGTCCGCGACCTGTTTCAAGTGTCCGACCTTCAATCAGGCTATACTTACGGGGTCGGTAATGGAGTCGAATTCTTCCGGCGGTCTTGGTAGTCCAGGATGTAGATCGTCGCCATGGCCATTAAACTGACAAAATATACAACAAAACGTCAGCAAAACTACGATACATAATCAAACACAACTATACCAAATCTCACGCAACTCCCCCCCCCCCCCGAAACCACGCCATATTCTCTCCCTCACTCACCACAAGGCCATGATGCACACGAGGGTGATCGTAGTGACCTGCAGGGACTTGT
>NW_028234411.1:5862840-5870340 GCF_977035675.1 Penaeus japonicus
AAACTGACCTGGACGTGGACGGTGACTTGGAAGTGGTTCTTCTTCTGGCAAACGAAAGCTTCATCCGGGTTCGAGAAGTTGAAGCCTTTGTCTGCATCCACTCGGAATGTCGTCAGTGGTCTGACATGTGAGAAAACACGACAGTTAATAATTTATCAAATCAAATAAATATAAAATAAAATCCAATCGATAAAAGATATATAACTGATGCTACACAATATACTGACTATCGCGAACATTTCGATTCTTACATCTCTTTGAGTCCGGCGTCACACATGAGACTCCAAGAATGCTGCTGGAAGTTCTGGAATCGGATGCACTGGTAGGATCCGTCCAGGAAAGGACCGCCGGATGAATCCATAGTGTACTCATCTTCCTCGGTGTAGGAGGTGACGGCCACGTTAGGACCCAGGTGGCTGGTAACTCCTACTTGGTCTGTGGGTCGTGGTGAGAGGTTAATCACAAGTGCACAAGGTGTCCAGGAGGTGAAAGTGTGGCCAAATGGTAGAAAGAGTACCCAAGTGGCAGAGGGTGCAACTAAGGGGTGAAAAGTGTTAGTGCAAAAAGGCTGTATTCTGTAAGGATGGTAACCAGAACTTTGAACCGACAGAAGGTAATCAGGGGGAGTTTGTTTTTTTGCAAGACCTTGTGAATATAAACGACAAGCTATGTTCACTGACAGAGACAGATGGACTTGGAAGATCGACTGTCAGATAGCTAGATGGGAAGTAACTGGATATCAGTTGGTGCTGCTGAGCTGGCAAATGCAACGTCAATATTTGTCTATTCATCAGTCATCTTCGTGAACGTTATGTAAACAATATCATAACATCATGCTCATTACATTTATATCCATGGCAGTATTTGTTCAATCATATTCAACACAATTTTAACGTAAAAATATAACAAGAGAAATTATGATGACAAAGGACACATTAAGTCAACGTAAAAATATAACAATAGAAAATATGATGACAAAGGACATATTAAGAAAAAAACGAAAAAAAAGGAATATAAATATCAAACAATGTCTTCGAAAGAGCAAACCACAAGGAAGAAGGTTCTAATTAGTATCGGAAGGCAAGGCGTCATCGCGCGGGAATGCCGCCATTACTGTGACGAACGGCCCGAAACCGCTACCTTTCTGCCGAGACCCCGTATGCGAACGGCTATTTCGGTGAACGGCGGGAAATGAGCGCGAACGTACTTTACGATGCATATCCAAAGAATAGTAATTACTCTAAAAAAGCACCTGTTCCCGGATTACTTATCCGTGCTTAACGCAGTCAATAAAGACAGGATACGACGCGGCAAAATGCGCATTAAATAGATCCAAAAAGGGGAATTTTGGAAAGAGAACATTGACGCCGGAGGTTGAAAGTTCTATACCAGGCGTGGAGGTGTCTCTCTCAATATCAAAATAGAGCGATACCTCGGCTAATGCTAATATCACGAACGCTTTAATGCAGACGGAAGAATTAACTGGTGCAAATTCCGTGAATTATGCACACGTCTCGGCGAGGGATGAGAGTCATTAGCTTCTCAGCCTTGTGATCAGCGCCGACCGACCACGAAGAGCGGAAGAATTACGATGTGTTACGTTGTAAAGTCTTCTGTCGTGCAAAGAACGCTTGCCGCTTGAATCGTGTGGAAAGATTGTAATACGGTGAAGAACAGAGCAAAAAATATTATATGAGAAGTAAGTGACAAAGACTTTTTATTTCCTTTTTCCGTGTTATTTCCATCAGTCTCCACGCGGAAGCCGACCTACCTGGCTCTTGCTTGATGTTCACCATGGAGGACAGTCCGCCCGTGTCGTTCATCTTGCGTTTCTTGCCGCCCGCGCCCGGAGCCACGCCCCCCGCCCCACCGCCCGAGGACGGCCCCTGCGAGATGCCGCCCTGCGACCCGTACACCGACGGCGCCGAGGGGGAGATCCCGCCCGAACCCGACAGGCTCGAGCCGCCCATGAGCATCTGCTGCTGCTGGTAGCCGAGGTTCGCAGGCGGATGGCTCTGGAGGGGCGCGTGGGTGGGGTTGTGGGCGGGGTTGGGCTGGTGCGGGAGGGCTTGGGGCGCCTGCAGGATCTGGTACGGGAAGGACATCATGGTCTCCCCATTGCCCCCGGCCGGGCTCGTGTACATGTCGGCCACGCCCGCCGCCTTCTGGTCTGAGAAGCGAGAAGCGGAGGGCATGAGGATCAGGTTATCCACATACAACATAAAATACAACATAACCAATGCATAGCAATGCCAATCCATCATGTCACATCATTAAGATATCGCTACTTACGAGGGGAAAGATTCGGCTGGTCAGGGGGGGAGTAGGGGGGCTCCGACCCTGAATCCGGCGGGCTGTCCGGCAGGTGATGTCTGGAGGCGGGAAATCAGCGTTAAAACGAAAGTTCATTTATGTAAATACATGCAGTAACGCGTCTAATTTGTTAAAAAAACATAAAGCCATATTCAGTTGTCAATCGTTCAACCACGCGTGACGTGTAATTAGAGTTACAAATGCACCTGTTTCTATAATTCTCTCTCTCTCGCTCTCTCTCTCTCTCTCTCTCTCTCTCTCTCTCTCTCTCTCTCTCTCTCTCTCTCTCTCTCTCTCTCTCTCTTTCTTTCACACACACACACACACACACACACACACACACACACACACACACACGCACACACGCACGAACACACACACGCACGCACGCACACACACACACACACACACACACACACACACACACACACACACACACACACACACACACACACACACACACACACACACATATGCACACACAAATAAACGTATGTACTGTATGTATATATGTATGTATGCATGTATGTATGTATGCATGTATGCATGTACATGCATACATGCATGCATGCATACATACGCGCGTGCGTGTGTATGTGTGTAACATATACATGCAAATACACTGTTGCATGAACCCCTGACCTAATGAGAGAAGACGCTAGACACGGAGCATTGTAAAACAGGAAAGGCCAAGAGAAGCGACCATGCAAGACCCACCGATAGCTCCCGTAGGAAGAATTGTATCTGTGATAAGGATTGGAGTAACCAATGGGCAAGGACGCTCCGCCCTTCGGTACCATCATGGCCATGCCCTCTGCATCCCCATTGGCGGAAACAGAGCCAGTGAGGCTGTAGGTCATGCTCGAGGGTGACTTGCCACTAGAGTTAAGGTCAGGGTGTGTCACGAGGTCTTGGCTGCTGGAGCTGCTGTGTCGAAGCAAGACCACTATGAGACTACTATCAGCAAGGAAAGAATAAACGCAGTGATCTTAAGATAGCCAAAACCACCAAGAAATATAGGGCGTATAAAAAGAAACATACAATCTAGGACCATTATCCAGACAATACCTTTAAGATTTTCTTTAAAAAATAAGTTCTACGAGGAAGGTTCAAATATAAAAATAACCACTGGAACCAATACAGAATGAATTGGAATACTATTTTTTATAAGCACGAGACTACGGTAGTGCATTATTATAGAGAAAAAAAAACAGCGAATAAAAATGCGTGTTGGTGATCCGGGGTTGAATGTATTGTGATTGTCATGTGTGAAGGTACTTGGGGGTAATAAAGGAATTTACTGATGACCTGGTGTGATCGTGATAGTACAGTTTGAGGTGTGATGTTAGGGTAGGTTGCAAAATGAGGTATGGATATTGAAGGGTTTGGTGTTACGTGAAGTGTTGTGTGGCGGAAGTAGAAAGAGAGTTACTTATATATTATATATTACATATTAATGAGACAAGGAAGATATGTTAGGGACATTTTACTATTTTCCCGTACGAAGAACATTTAAAAGTTGTCCAATGGAGACGAAACACAACCCAGAAAAAGAAGTGAAAACCTGTTTGCCGGGATCCGCAAACACTCTAGAGTACTCTAAGAAGGAAATCCCTGCGGGCACAAGCCACAAAGTGTTTTACTAAGAGGTACATGACAGGTGTTCCCATAGCCTTCCCTTTGTGATGAACATGCTCGCCAGATGACAAGACGGTGGAGGGGGGAGGGGGGTGAAGGGGGCGGGGAGGGGGAGGGGAAGGGGAAGGGAGAGGGGAGGGGAGGGGAGGGGAGGGGAGGGAAGGGAAGGGAAGGGAAGTGGAGGGGAAGGGGAAGGGGGAGGGGGACGCGGAGAGGGGTATGAAAGGAGCGCCTTACGATGGTGATGATGATGAGAGAGGGAGGTGTGAGGCGTGAGGGACTTACTGGTGGTGTAGGGCCGTGTGGTGGTGATGATGGTGGTGATGCAGCAGGCGGGATGGTGACTCCCTGGGCGTTCCGTTGCCCAGAGATTTGATGTCCCCAACACCCTGCAGGTCACCGAAGTACCTGATGGAGAGAGCACCGAGCGACACGTGACTCTTTGTACAGATCGTGGCATATCAGTTGAAATATAATTGAACGCACTCAAGCTTTCAACATAAATTGTGAATTATTTTATTCAAATTGATATCGAAAATAGACATTACCTTAAAAACAGTAGCAATGGAGTGATACATCGTTAAAATAAAACTCTATATAATATGATACGTTTAGTCAAGTGTCAAGGTATGGAGGGATCACTTCATGCTGGTCATGAACCGGGTTTTTGCAATATCACTCCATAAAATACTGTTGCTAATCAAAAGTTGCGGCTGAAACACTGCAGTAAAACCGTGACCTTTAGTAAAGTACAAGCAACAATACAGCAAAAAATGACACACAAAAAAAACTAATTTTCCTAATATCATAAGATGTTTGTATGTAAGACTAAAAAAATTCCCAGTACTTATATGTACTTCTACCGATAAAATAGAACGTGTACTCCTACCGAATAAAACACCGAATAACGATCCAACGTTAAACAAGAAAAGCACACAGGACTTACATGGTGTCGTTGTTGTCATCATTGATGTAGCTCTCCAGTTGGCTGATATCCAGACCTTCGTTGTCGATGCCGCCCTCCCAGTCGCGCTCTGAGGAACACAACCACATACAGTTAAACTCAAACCTACGAATTAAAACTTAAAACCTAACACCTAACCTACAAGAGATGAAATCCAGAATTCGCGTCTAATACACAACCGCACAGGCTGCAATAAAACTAAGACCTGCTACAAATAATAACACACCTTAATTGCTAAAGGTAAAAATCCAGAAATTCATGTATAATTTACAACCCACACAGGCTCATCACACCAATTATACGCCTAATAACAGAATTCCAGTATGCTGTATGTTTATATAGTATGTGTGGATTGTGATTATGTCAAATTAAAAGCGAGATTATATAATGTTTATTTCCCAGTTGTTGCCATAAACATGATCGGTTAACCTCGTCTGAGTCGGATATCTATCTTCCAAAAGAGTTGATATTGATCCAAATGATTACTTTAAAATGCTTTCCACAACATCAATTCTCGAGTTTACGAGACGCATACATCGTTCAAAAGGTAACTACACCCTCATACCTTAACCAGAACAAGGCATATCTCGGGTCGTTATCTGGAAGCAGATCGTTATCAATTTAGAAGCCCTTCACTATCGCAAGCTCACACGCCCTGTTTCACCATCAATATCCTTTCTTCCCGATCCCTTTCTCTGTCTCTCTCTCTCTCGTCTCTCCTTAGGTCGTTCAGTCTTCGGTCGTCTCTGTTCAGGGAGTCAGTTTCGCCTCTGCCCTACGCCTCAGGGATGAGTTTATAAACCGTGTGAGATCATGAGAAAAGGAGGGCGGGTTTGGGAGCCACGAGCGAGTGAAAAGAGGGATGGCAACTTCTGGCAATGTTATTTAAACGTTTTTTTTTTTGTATACCTTGACCATAGAGAGAAAGAGAGAGAGAGAGAGAGAGAGAGAGAGAGAGAGAGAGAGAGAGAGAAAGAGAGAGAGAGAGAGATGTTTCATCTTCATTCGCTACATTAAGATAGTGAACAAGACAAAAGCATCAAGTACATCTAATTCCAAGCAACGTCCCACCCGCAGCTACACCCCCCCCCACCCTCAACCACCCACCAACCCACCCGCTCCCTATACACCCACGCAAATCACCAGTGATTATGGACACACGAATAAACAAAACAAAAATAAAGCTAAACAGAGAGAGAAAAAAAAATCTTACAAGTGTCTCATAATCACGGCCAGCCAGACCCCGGAGATGGAAGTGACGATGCACGCGCGAGAGTGTCGGCGTGGCGAGAGTGAGGGAGTGACGAGCCACTTCCTGACGGCGTGCAAGATGAGGGCGAAAGTGAGAGGAAGGTCGCCATGACCGCGGGAGATCGGGCGGAGGCTGGCGCAGATGTGGGAAAGTGTTAGACTCTTTCTTTCTTTCCTTTTTTAACTGTTTCTTTACTTATTAAACTCTTTCTATCTTTCCTTTTTTTATTTCTTCTTTCTCTCCTTTTTTCTCCTTTTTTAAACTCTTTCTTTCTTTCTTTCTTCTTTCATTTCTTTACTTATTAAACTCTTTCTTTCTTTCCTTTTTTTGTAATGATTATTGAGACAAAAATGTTTTTATAATGATTATTGAAACAAATATGTCGACGTTTGATTTTAAGTCGGGTCGATGGCGGACTTTTTAGGAAAACGGTGATTAATGAGAAAAAGTTCGATATTTAGTTTACTTTAGAGCATAGGGAAGAGATAATGATTAAGCGATTAAGCCTGATATGCTTGTTTTTGAATGTGTGTTTTCAAATTGCTTCCTTCACGGCAGATTTTTTTTTTTTATTCTAGTTCCATTAAATGACGGTATCAGCTACGTGATTTAATCATAAGTTTCGAAAAATCTTGTAGCCAGTAATTTCATTTAGAGTCTGTGTGTGATTTCCTTTTATGTCTGCAAACTTCTGGTGTTTCTTATTTATTTTTATCATGACATTAATGGCAATGCTAAGTAACTCGCTAAAAGTGTGTGTATTGCCTACTTTTAATTCGTCTCTCTCTCTCTTTCTGAGCATATATATATATATATATATATATATATATATATATATATATATATATATATATATATATATATATAGAGAGAGAGAGAGAGAGAGAGAGAGAGAGAGAGAGAAAGAGAAAGAGAAAGAGAAAGAGAAAGAGAGAGAGAGAGAGAGGTGTGTGTGTGTGTGTGTGTGTGTGTGTGTGTGTGTGTGTGTGTGTGTGTGTGTGTGTGTGTGTGTGCGCGTGTGCATGTGCGTACATATGCGTTAATACAGCAAGACCATGCACACAGAGAGTACCGGAGATGGCGAGGGTACGTGATGGCACAGTCCACACAAAGGACTCTTATATTAGCACGATAATGTAGAGGAGAAAGGATAACAAACCTCCTTCGCTGTATTACGTCTTAATAACACCTACCTCTGTATCAGGACAATTCAAATTTACAGTTTCTTTTGCCATGAGCAGAAAACATCTGACATTTCGCTTAATTTCCTCAATATATTTCGAGTTTGTAAATAAAAGGAGAGTATCTATAAACCGTATATTCTCCGTCTCCC
>NW_028234411.1:5875340-5885340 GCF_977035675.1 Penaeus japonicus
ATAATAGCTAATCGCATTACCTGATACCGTACTAAGACAATACAATACTGATATCGATACTTGGTATTGGAATGTAAAACGCTCAACCTGAAGTCGAAGTCAAAACATCTGTTTCGGTGCAATGACCCCCCAGGCATCAAAATACAATATCTTAATATCTCTCATCCCCCTATTTACCGCCTCATATACCTAATGTGTGTATATATATGTATATAAAAATATGATATACGTTCCTAGTGGACTCCCGATGCCCTTTCGTTGAATTACAATGTGCTTAAAAAATGTTGAATATTCTTACTTTCTCTCTTCTTGCCCTGTAACGATGAAACAAACAGTGTGACGCAAGCATTAGGCGCAGCAGTGTGGCACCCTTAGTGGATGCCAGCAGACCCCCCCCCCCGCCCTCCAACCCTTCCCCTACACATAAGGAACAATACGCAGACTCTTATTTATCATCATCGTTTAGCATCCCATCATGCATGCAGCGACAGACAAACATCATAAGAAGAACGATCCTTGGCCCACTTCGCAGTCTCCGCCCTAACCAAATCTTTAAGACTGGATAACCCTACACATACATACTTGTGGGCGGATGGTCTTTCCCCCTCCTCGCCGCCATCTTGGTTCTTGTGATTCTACGAGAGGGATGGCGAGCCTAGGGCATGCGGAAATGGCCGATGTGACCGGAAACTTGATAATGAGAAATGTGGTCGAATCACCTTACTATCACGTGTTCTTTCTTTCTCTCATTTTTTTTCGGGGCCAGGCGTTCGTAGGTACCCGATATAAATGGCGTTTCTTTGTGAAAACCCACGTGCGTGCAGACACCCAAGCACACAAGCCATCACAAACAACAGAACTATACGACTACATAACTTGTTTGCAGGAGGGAACACGCGAGTTGCAAACGTTTAAATACACGTCAAGGCTTGTGAGCAATGTTCCACTTGACATCACGATAAACAATTGCCATAAAACGCGAGTCATCAAGCAAAGCCGTAAGAGCTTTAAGAGAAAAAAAAAACTTGTGTTTCCAAAAGCGAGATTATCTGTAGACTCGAAAAGAAGTAACTTACCTAAATCTCGACTTTCGGGCCGCAAGAAATTGGAGCATAGTGTAATTGATTAAATACAGCACTTTCACTAAAATCAGCTGTGTGCAACCATTAGTTAAGATTCTCCTTTTTTCGATTTCGGGGCCTGAATTTTATTTACTTTTTTCCGCGTAGTGTCACGTCGATCTATACCTATGTGAACGTAAGGAAATCAAATGTAGAATTAAAACTACCCCCAAAATTAAGAAAATTAAGTTCCCTCATCAATATGTCCTTTATTTTTATTTTTCATTTCCATTCAAAACATTTAGGACCTTTTTCATCTAAAATCCTATCGTTTTCGGCAGTCAAGGAAACACGAAAGGATGTTCGCAAAATCCTACTAAACGTTATAAAAAAAAGAAATCGATAAGGAAACGCTTAACATAAAAAGATTCGTGTTTTTCTGAATACAAACGAGCAACTTTTACAGTCTTTTTCATCGCAGTCCATTCAACTTTTTTACTTTATCCCCTTCTGTTAGCCGTGAAATACAACGATGTTACACCAAATCATACTATACTTTGTTAATAAAAACTACAGTATTTTGATTTATTTAACTGATTTAACCTAAGTCACAATAAAGAAACTGGTAGTCAGTAGTCATTTTTAAGATACCATCGTGATCGATTTGGAGGTATATCATCTCTATGTTTTACAAGTAATAAAATGATCTAATACTTAAGAATAAAAACTTCTAGATTTTGCTCTTTCATATACAACAGATGTTACGCAATGAATTTGGCGGGCATTCGAAAGGAGAACTTTCCAGGTTAGGAAACTCCATCTGTTTTCAAAATATGCTCGTTATTCTTATTTTCATTAATTACGATCGGTAGAATTACTTTTACATATACATTTCCCCAAATCCTATATATATTAACCATCAAAAGTACCAGTCTGGCCTTGAATGGTAAGTAAATGTGTCAGTGACAATGAAACATACCTTACCATCCCCGATCACTGGGTATTGTCCAAAAAAAAAAACTTTTTCATCAAATAAGCGATCCTTGGGCACCGAGAACCCGCCCACACCACACCCAAATCAAACTCTACTTGACGAAGTAACAGCCTGTTTCTCCCCCTTAGTCCGATGAATCGTCGACAGACATTGTTATTTTAAGCCTCCTTCCCGCCCACATCATGCTTTGTTTAGAGGGACAACAACGAGAAAAAATATATTCCCCACCCCTTCCTTACGCCCTTTCCTCGCCGTGGAGTGGTTGCCCTTGACGGAGGTACAGGCTGAACCCGCCCGCGCCCACACGACGCCGAGGGTGGCGCCAGGGTCTGACGTGGGATCCGCCGGGCCCGGACAGGAGCGACTGACTAACCTCCGAGGGTCGCACGGGTCACTCCGGTTGTACGAATAACTGTGTCTTATGGTGAGGTACCGTTGAGGGTCACCGGCAACTGCCAGGGGTTACCAGGTCTTGTGCTGTGACCCTGCATGACCTTGCGGCGACTACACAACACTGTCCACAAGACTGCACACGTAATCACTTAATGGACACTCAGTGTCTGTATTTATTTTACTGAGCTATTTAGCCTAAAGCATTTTCAATTGTGCTAATGCATTAATACCAGCCTATGCTGCTCATTCATAGACTGATACTGAACGCGACCGAAATGTGTCACACGAAATAAACAAATTTCGAGGCACACAGTTTTCTTTCCTTTTTTTTTATTATTTTCATCCCATTGATGGAAAACAAAATACAACAACTCTGTATGAATGAGTGAGTCGGCAGCAGTGTGCGGGTCACTGAGCAGGCGGGTCACGGCACAAACTTCACAAAACCAAAATTCCTCAAACAACAGACGACCACAATGCACAACGTGGCCTACAGAATAGATCCACGTGTAATGCACTTTACAAATATTCCATGATGAAGTAATGTCCACAGAGATTAAACATAGATAGACGCAGGATTACGGTAAATGTTTAATAACGTAATTGATCTATGAGAGAAAAAATAAAATAAAGTTAGAAGAAAGGAACGGTTTTTCATTGATTCAATTCACCCTCTAATAGTGAGATTCCACGTAATAATTAAACTTTTTCATGAAGGGGGAAGTTCCGCGTTATGTGCCGAACAGTAGCTACCCCAATTCAGAAGCTCCGCGTTTAAGAATACGAAACCATGTGATTAAAACGAAAGGTTTTTTTAAAAATCATAGAAAACCGAGCGTATGTTTATTCTTTTTTTGTTTGTACTCGCGACCACTTCTGGTACGTAATATCCCGGGCAGAAGCTCCCGCCAAGGGCACAACACGCCGCAGGCAGGAGGAGGTAAGAGCGAACTTCCTTTTCTCTCCGTCAGACCTTATTCGCATAACCACCAATAACCACCAATGCGTCTGGACAACCGCAGTAGTTATGCTCGAAGAAATGTGTATGGATATGATGGAATATCCGCGTTTAACGGACCGCCATAGCGTTCAGAGTGGAGAGACACCGACGCTTTTCCAAGGTAATGGTGTGTGTACCTCACCTGATTACCACAAGGGGTCAGGACTTCCTCGCTACATGAGGAAGCTACTAATGAAGAAAACCGTCGAGAGTGCATACATATCCACGCACCATATCTAAACACGGCGCCCACCACAGCAAAAAAAAAAAAAAAAAAAAAAAAAAAAAAAAGTCCAGCTAACGGAAATATCCACGCACATCCAGGATATTATCATCTTCAAAATCCAGTAGTGTATTGCTTTTTAAATTCTCTATTTTTTTTTTTTTTTTTTTTTTGGGGGGGGAGACTTTCGGAGACGATAAGTCAACGCTTGACTGAACGGGAAAGTTTTGTAATGAAAAGGCAGTTTGTCTGATGGAGAAGAAAGTAATGGGTTATGAAATATCAATGCCGGTATTTAAAATATCTTTAGAGAAAGTTTATCATGGCAGATCGAAAGCCAGTGTGACACGTGAACTCACCGACCATGTCATTGAGATGTCCAAATAATTTCAATCATGCACGAAAGCTTTTAATCATTTCATTTCATTTGATATCATTTGACTGTAAAACACATGTCTATTGTCCGGCGGAACGCATAAATCTGTCCACACTCGCGTATCGTTCATTCTTAGAATATCCAATTACTCCCAGCGTCAAGCCAGCATACTTGAAATATCATGTTTTCATTCTAAACAAGGGAAGTGCGAGCCAGTTGATTATCATTTGTCTGAAGGGTTACCGCACTAATCAAAATATACCAAAATATAAAATTTGTTGGTGTATTACATTAAAAGTAATATATCAAATCACAACGACATAGTGTAAGCACAAAACACACCACACACACATACACATACACATACACATACACATACACACACACACAAACAAACACACACAAACACACACAAACACACACACACACTCACACACACACAAGGACACAGTCGGCTGGGGTGACGTACAGGAATGACAAGTTCGGCGCACACGCCCGCCCGCCCGCCCGCCCGCCCCGCCTGGACCAGAGGCAATGGTCTGTCACGTCTTGAACCGCAGATGCTTTTTTGGCGGAAGCGTGATAATTACCGTCCGGTGAAATTAATTGTAGCGAGACAAGCGATGCTGAGTCATGTCGCGGCAACCAGTTGAAAGTTATGAACTTTTTGATATTGCAGAGAAAATATGCCTGACACATGGGGCGCTACGTGAGGGATTGTTGCAAAAGGATGGCTCGGGACTCCGAAGGCGACTGACTGCGTGGGTGGGGGTCGAGACGAGGCTCGGTTGCAAGGTAAAAAAAAAAAAGAAAAAAAAGGCTCGGTCGGCGTGACTGCAAGGGGAATAGGGTGGGATGGAGGTCTGAACATATGGCGCTGCGTTTTACCCTAAACAGAAAATACGACGTGTTTCAAGGAGTCAACAATATCCCAAGTCAATACATATTCCGAGAACACCATTGTCCATCGAGTTTGCCATCGCACCTCGACATTTCTATTCCGCACTCGAAAGATGCAATCATCCTCACCAATCTTTTTTCATATCTCTTCCCAATCAGGAAACACCGTTGGAGAAGATAGATCCCCCGCTGACACGTATTGAAAACGCCGAGATTAGCAATGAGATTAGCATTCAGCTCTCTCCCTTACTCTCGGCGTAGCAAATGCACCAAGATAATGAATTCAACGTGGCTGGGAGAGATTCGGGTCCTCCGCCAAGAGTGCAGTGGCGGGGTGGAGCAACTTTCCTTTCTTCAGAATATCTTTTTCAATAAGTGGTTCACTCATCACCACTAGTTTATTGAGATAATGGTCAATATTTGTTGTTTTTTTCTCATATCATCTGACAGTCACGGTCATGGATAAGACTGTCGGTATTACTGTTCAAATATTACCATTCATATCAATAAGTATAAACAAATATCCTACCCATTAAGAAACTGAAAACTAAGTTCAAGGAAAAAAAATATATATGAAACATATTAAGCTACGGTTAAGTACGGCTGTGACTTTCAACACCTAAACTGATCCCCCGGTAACTACCGTATTGGACGACTGGACAGGAGACTCTTGCCTTTAAATCAGAATATAATGCCAAACCGTTTTCATAACTGATATAAGAAGTTCCGCGAACCATCTAAGTTTTCTATCAAGTGCGAATTCAGTAACTTCCGACTCGAAGTACTTAGAAACACTCCAGTACTAACTTAATTAAAATTAGAAAGCACACGTACATTCTTTCATCGAGTGTTTAGCTGATTTAATATAATAAAAGAACTCGTAGAAGAGGTTGTTAGTCTACTATTCACTAAGACAATCGGCCTCTCACCCTCAGGCCGCCCTTCCATAACTTTACTTTCGGATGTGTTCATGGTTCTCCCGCCCATGGTCACGCTGTGTGCCTCTCCATTGTGTTGATTAGACTTACTAGAGGTTACCGTGTTTTACGGTGTCTATGATATTATTTGTCTTGGGTTATTGCAAGCTTTTTCCCTTCTTTTATCTTCTCTTTTTCTTCGGGTTATTTCTAAGAAGATTAAAGGGTTTGAAGTTAACGTCCCTCCATTCTCTCGCCAATTGAATAACCCAAGAGAGGTATGAATTAATGCAGGGAAATTCATGGTGTGCTTGACGGGATAATTTACCGTGAGCCAGATATTTCTTCTCAACACTGGAGCTAATCGAGATTCATTGATACACTGTTGGCATCTGCAACTTTGAGTTCGCGTTTGAATTGTATTAACACTATTTTTTGGCGGGAATTATGTTCTCTTCCCCCGGTTATTGCAAGATATGAGGAAAATTACGCCCGTTTGTTATCATTATGCAGTGAAGGCAAGTGAAGTGAATAAATATGAAACACGTATTACTCGAAGACTTACACAAAATATTTAAGAAACGCATATTAACTAATAGAGAATATAAAGCTACATCAACTTGCTTCCAGTAGCATAGTTAGTTCAGGAATTATTTCTTGCAAGGACTTGATCGACTCAAGTAAGATTAAAAAAAAGAAAAAAGATCATTGGCTCTGCGCCCCCAAGCGATGATGACACTGTATTGTGTCCCCGAACAAAAGGCGGGCCTTAGCTAGGCGTCGTTCGATAAGCTCCGCAGGGTTAAAACTACTTCCATCTTGCTCCTTCGAGTCTTTTAAGCAAGCCGCGTTATTTCCACTTGCCATGTATCCGCAGACTTATCTTGGAATTATCAGACAATTAGTTTTCACGTAGCGAAACGGTGACTGAACAACTCGCTCTGGCAACTCGCGGCAATGCTCCAGGCTCGCCAGTGTGCCGTGTGAAAGGATAGAGCCACGTGGCAGCTTCGCACACTTGGATCAATGCCCAGGGTGTTCATGAAAAGCGAATGAAAGCGAAAAGTCCTGGAGAAACTGTTGCCAATTTTCGTCTTCAGTTGGAACCTCGTGGTTTCGATAAATCTGAGGGCAGTTAAGTAGGATTGCAGATGTAAAGTTGCCAAGTAATCGACGTAATGATGTTTTTTTTCTGCTAAAAATAAACAATGAAATTTTTGGAGGTCTAAAAATATATATTCTATTAACTTTTCTTGGTACGTTTTTTGCAATGCTGTCAAAATGTCAATGACAAGAATGTCACTTTTTCTAATACATCATTTTTTTTTCTTTTTCTTTCATTATACACAAAAAGTCTAAAAAAATCTATTTCTAGTTGTGCAACAGACCCTTTCCTATTTTCTTTACTTCATAAACCTTTCACAGCAATAATTAGGGCGCTCTGTTCTTTACTAATTTTCTCATATGAACTAAGGATAATTACAATTGCTCCTGCTCAGTAGCCTATTGTAATAATTTATTGTTCTCATTCTGACTTCTTTTGATTAAAACTCTCCCTTGAAATGACAAACAGTCTCAAAAATATAGAGCAAAATGTTTTTTTTTTCCATAACTCATATAAACTAAAGCTAAAACAAAAAAACAAAAAAAACAAGGAAAAAAAATCAACAAACAGTTGCACAGATATAAAGCATATTGCAATTCCCCGAAGAAAAGCTTCCGAGTTCCTTTATGTAGGTCAGTCCGGAATGTCCACTCGGCGAATGTCAACTTATTGTGGTGTCAACAAACCGGACCTGGAAAAAAAAGCCACTCGTTTTCTATGCTTGTAACCATTTACCGTTTTCTTTGAGGAAAAAAAAAAACATTACATAACCTCTTTTAACTTAAACGACGACCTATCGAGGTAAACTTCGATTGGATGACTTAGTGTTTATTGTGGTTTTCATCTTAAGTAATTTGTTTAATAATTGTTTAAGGAGTAAAGCTGATACATAGCTCTCGTAAGTGTACCTGTAAAAAACATAAAAAAATAATCAAATGTTCAAAAAAGAGTAAAATTCATGAAAACCAAACCAATAGCGTCTCAACCTCACCCAATCAAAATCAGATATACCAGCACTGATTTCCTTATCGAGAGCAACAGTGCATGCAATGGGTCTTCAACGATGCGGATTCGTCGTCGAAGCATTAACATAATTACACAGGACCCGAGAGAAAAGTCATTAAAAAAAAGCTCCAACAGACACGCTTTCCTGGGGAGCTCCAAGAGTTACTCAGGCTTGAAAACAGTCTTAGAGCTTTCCCTTTTGTATTTTGGCACTCGAGAGCGTGACGTAAGATGGGTGGGGGTGACAACATGCAGTGAGTGGCTTAGGGAGACCTCTATTCACACCTATAGGGCTAACGATAAGGCATCAGAGAAACATTTATTTACATAACGTTAGCATTATATTCAATGACGCGAACAAGCATTTCCGGTTGACGCAACAGAAAGTCTACCAATATTACCAAGTGTAATAGCTTGACCCAAGGGACACGAGATGAGTCATCAAAGAAATACAAAATCACACACACAAGCAAACAATAAATAATAAGTCATCACCATCCAAGTCGTTGACCCCAATAACTCCAATCATTCATAAAAAAAAGAGTAGTATCCACATCCACGTGAATCCTGCCACCTTCAGGCAACAAGAACCAGCCATACTAAAAACAAAAGCATCCCCTCCCTCCTTCCCTGCATAGCTCCCTGCATAGCACCCTGCATAGCACCCCCTCCCCCTCCCCCCATCCTCCCCCACACATAATGCAATCACGATCTCGCTACCTCAGATTACTATTCCTCTAGACATCTCGGTGATGTAAATGGGGCGTAATTAAGTCAGGCTCATTGTGAATGGCCCGCCCCGTCATAAAGGCTATTACCACACCAGCAATTATTCGCCCAAGAGGAGGGGATGGGAAGGGGTCTGTCTCTCTCTCTCTCTCTCTCCCAGGGATTCTAGACGTGTGCGCGTAAGTAGGTGTTGGAGTGCATGCAAGCGTAAGTGCTATGGCGTGCATGTTTGTGTGTATGTGGTGACTGGGTATGATGATACTGTGTGTGTGTGTGTACACACACACACACACACACACACACACACACACACACATATATATATATATATATATATATATATATATATATATATATATATATATATGTATATATATACATATATATATACATATATATACACACACACACACACATATATGTATATATGTATATATACATATATATATATATATACATATATATATATATATATACATATATATACATATATATATGTATATATGCCTATATATATATATATATTTATTATATAATATACATATATACATAAGTATGTATATATATATAATATATATATATATATATAATATATATATATATATATAATATATATATATATATATATATATATATATATATATATATATATATATATATATATATATATTATATGTATGTCAATACATATGTGTGTATACATATATATAAATATAAATGAATAACTAAATAAATATATGTATATTTATATAAATATATAATATATATATATATATATAATATATATATATATATATATATATATATATATATTTTATATATATAAATATATATATATATATATTTATATATAAATATATATATATATATATATATAATATATAATATATAATATATATATATACATTCTTTAAACATATAAACTGACAAACATACTAAAACTTGCCAGCTTGGTTTCACTACCAAACATTATGTGCCATTGGACTCACCATGTGGTTGGTGCTGGTAGTACCTCTCCGCCGGCCTCACTTCCCCGCCACAGAACTGCCTCAGCTCGTACCCGTGTTCCATCTTGTTTATTTCTATTCGGGCTCGGATTCTGTTTCACCTACAAGTGTGCTTACGGAATCCGCAAATTCAGTGGGCTTTTTCCTCCGAGTGTTCTCATAGATAATTCGCAAAGCGTAGTGTGCGTATGTGTTCAACCGTTAGAAGTGTTTGTTTTCCTCCAGGAAAATTGGCATGGATATTGCATTCGCCGACCTCCGTATATAATTACATCATTGAAAGCCAGCGT
>NW_028234411.1:5892840-5895340 GCF_977035675.1 Penaeus japonicus
AGCTTCGAGTTAGCATCAGAGGACCGCCATACTGAGACCCTCCACGGCACTAAAAGAAGGCCGTGATAGACACAGCGTTCCGCCTTCGCTATCCTTCGGCAGGTGATCGTCTCCGCGCCCACGCAAAAACACGAACATTTCGACAAGAACACAGGGAAGCGAATGAATTAGTTCGCCATAAAGGGGTCGGGATCCCCAAGTGGCCATCCAGGGAAGCTCGACGCCGTTTTCTTTCATAAATTGTGTATTGCAGGTGATGTGCCTGCAGAGACGGTCTGGCACGGCCTGTTTCTACAACCCGTGTCCACCACAGATCAAAATTCCGGCGCCGGACTTTCCTTCGCCGGCGATTACTTGAAACATCATGGCTGCAAGAGTGCCCGAGGCTGGGAAGCACATTTGCTGTGGGAGCTCGAGGAAGAAATTTGTGCTTGCGCCGAACTTGGTCAGGAACAGGTACTGTGCACGAGCGGCGGGTTCTTTATTGCTTCTTACACCGGTCTACATATTTTTCCTATAGTGTTATTCGTTCAATGGACCAGTTTCTCTATAAATGCTCTTATCAATGTGTGTTTTTTATATCTGTCATTAGCCTTTTTTTTAATTCCCCTTATCTATTACACTTTATCATTATCACAATTTCCACTAATCCACTAATCCTATCAATCACATTACTTTTCCTAGTCTGTTGTTTTTGTTCCTTTGTATCAGTAGGCAATTATGTTCTTGCTTTGAAATGTAAGTTGACGTCCAAACACATTAAAAAAAAAGTCGAAGAGGGGAAAATAGTAAAGCTGTAAGAGGGAGAAAACTAAAGAAAAAAAGGAGGAATAATAATGAACAGAAAATAGAGAAGGTTGAATGTGAGGGGAAAAAAAGGGAGTGGATAAAAGAGGAAGAGGAAGAAATAGGAAATAGAAAAGGAGGGGATAAGAAGAGGAATAATATAACAGAATGAAAGGATAGAAAAGAGAAGGAATGTACAGGTATTGGAGAAATATGGAGAAGGAGAGAGGAGAGAAAAAAAAAGGTCGAGGGAAAGAGGAAGAGCAAGGAAGGGCAAAGTAAGAGAGGAGATAAGGAGAGGAAGAATAACATAGGAGAAGAGAAGGATGATGAAAGTCCAATGACAAATAGAAGAAAAACAAAAGTACAAAATAGAGAAAAAGAGGAAATGCGGAACAGCAAAAAAACAAGTAAACTATAGGAGAAGAAGAAGAGAATAAGTACAAAAGAAAGGTGAGAAAGATGGGGAGAAGCGAGGGTTCAAGAAAAAATATAGAAAAGACGGAAAATATAATGATAAAGAAGAGGAGGAGGAAGATGAAACACGAAAATAAAAAGGAAAAAAAATGATGAAAAATATATTTATGTGGAAGATGAAAAAATAATAATAACAATAAAAGAAAACAAATATATATACATATACATATACACAATATATATATATATATATATATATATATATATATATATATATATATGTTTTAATGTATATATATATGTATCTATATATATAATATATATATATATATATATATATATATATATATATATATATATATGTATATGTATATTATATATATATATATATATATATATATATATATATATATATATATATATATATATATATATATGCATATATATATGTATAGATATATACATATAATGTATATATATATATAGATATATATATATATATATATATATATATATATATATATATATATATATATATTAATAAGAAGAAGACGAAGGAGAAAGGTGTAAGTACAAAATAAAAAAGGAGAGAAAGAGAGAGAAGGTAAAAGAATAAGATAGAAAAAACAAACAAACACACACACACATACACACATACACACATACACATACACACACACACACCGATAGAGAAACAAAATTATAGGAAGAGGAAGTAACAGAATATAATGATGGAAGCGTAAGGGAGGAAATGAGCAGACGAGAATGAGGAAGAAGGAAACGGAGGAGAAGGATGAGAAAGAGAGAAACAGAGGAGAAGGAGAAAGAAGAAACGGAATAGAAGCAGGAAGAAGAAGAAACGGAGAAGAAGGATTAGGAAGAGAAAAACGGGAAAAAAAGAAGAAGAAAACGGAAAAAAAGGAGAAGAAGGAAGGATAAAAAAACGAAGAAGAAGAAGAAGGAAGAATAATAAAACGAAGAATAAGAATAAGGAAGAGAAGGAACAATAAAAGAAAGGAAGACGAAGGAAACGAAGAATAAGAATAAGGAAGAGAAGGAACAGAATAAAAGAAAGGAAGACGAAGAAAACGAAGAATAAGAATAAGGAAGAGAAGGAACAGAATAAAAGAAAGGAAGACGAAGAAAACGAAGAATACGAATAAGGAAAAGAAGGAACACAATAAAACAAAGAAAGAGAGATAGAAATAAGAACCAGTTCACTATATCACGTTTATCTTTACGATTGAAGTTCCACCAGTGTTCGTGGAAGACTCGCATTAGACCTATATCCTGTGTG
>NW_028234411.1:5900340-5920340 GCF_977035675.1 Penaeus japonicus
ACACACAACCTCAACAATGCAAAGAAGCTTCAATCCTTTGAGAACGCACAAAGAAACAATAACCAAAACTCAATATCCGACGACCAACAAAAACTACCAAAAAAATGGACACCTCGGAAACCCCGCAGAACAACAAACCAAAAGCAAAATATCGAACTTCGAAGACCCTCATCTCATCTGCCAAAAGACGACCTTGATCTCAGACGAAAAAAAAACCTCGGGTACACACCGGATGCCCGCACATGACGTCATCCCACCTTCACCTTGGCCGTGGCGGCAGACCGGGAGGCGAAGAAAGTACCGGCCGGTGTCACCCTTCGAGTCTTTTCCCCGCGAGTTCCGCTTCCGAAGACGCACGCCCTCGAGGAAGGAAGTTTCTCCTGGCGAGGCGGAGGGCGTGTGTGCCGGTTGCTGGTTACGTCATTGAGGAAGTTCAGGAAGTGATGTGAGTTTGAGATGAGTTGTGATGATAATGATGGTTTATCATGATTATGGGGAAGAGGATGGTTGTGGTATTTATGAAAATGATGGGAATGATATTGTTGGTAATGATGATGTTGCTGTGATGATGATGATGATGATGATGATTGTAATGATGACAAAAATAATAAGACAATAACATAACTACAATAATAATAGCAATAGTGATGATAATTTACTATAACAATAGTAATAATGATAATAACAAGTACATTTACTGCCGGTAGTAACAGTTATATTAATAATCATCATTTCCTTAGTCTTATCATTATTGTTATCATCACTATTATCACTACTATCATCACTACCATTAGTATTAACACTATTAATGATGACAACAATAGTAACAGGCTATTAACGGCAATGCATCAGTTAGTTTAATTATTGGCCATCATTCCCAAAAGCACCGTTAACAAAGAATAAAAAAATGGCGGGAAAAGATCTTTAAAAAACTACGACTCTAACGAGGGGTAACAGACGTTTAAAGTTATGTCGTATTGTGTGGTAACGTACGTAAAGAAGCATAAAAGTGTAAGGTATATTTTTCTCTTGTTTTTTGTACTGTCCAATCAAATACAACGCTTTTCCTCTTCCTGGCTAAAGATATGCCGTTGCTATCTGACATTAGTCTCCAGAGATGCAACACTCTGCAATGATAAGCTAGTCCTTTCCCACACGAGGAAGAACAAACGACAAAAAATTAAGATATTAAATAATTCTGGTGACGATCTGTTAATATTAGAATCATATTATGGTGCATATAATTCGTACACATGGCTACGGTCATTAACAGGCAGATACATATATTTATTCACATTAATATCATGTCCATGGCATAGTGTGTGTGTGTGTGTGTGTGTGTGTGTGTGTGTGTGTGTGTGTGTGTGTGTGTGTGTGTGTGTGTGTGTGTGTGTGCCACAATATGGTACATACATTCAAGGCAGATGATTTCGTTAAAAAAATATATATATTACATTACTCCATATCATGACTGATCTTATCTTTTAGACAGCTAAAAAATATCACACCTAAAAAATTATGTGAAACCTGCATTTTTTTCCGTAATAAGTCAGCGACCTGACATATTGCTCCTGATAAGAAATATCTCTAATAAATGCGAATGGAATTTATGCACGAGGCGAGCTTGCATTGTGAAATATATGCTAATCTAAACGCTCATTGTGTAGGTTATGAGAAAAAAATCTGAAATCAAAAGGACGTTTTTCATTTGTTTTGCTATTACCATTGTACATATACGTGTTATTTTATCGAAATTAATAATATTTCCATCTCATCGGTTGTGCTATATTTTACCGATTGTTTCACTCCTCTAGTCAATAATTATAACCTTGTATGATTTCCTTAACAAAATAAAACATTTAAAGATTATCTGATCAGTATCACCGACATTCTCAGCACAAAAAAAGTAAAAAAAAAATAAACATAATTTTTCTTATAAATATTACGCGTTACTCCTTCACGCAACAGAAAACGTAATGTTCTAGTTTTCTTTAACAAAGAGTCTAGGGGGGGCTAAAGAATATTAGATTTCTGTATAATTCATTCTTTCATATTATTTTCTAATGGCAATAGTTGCAGAAAAATGTAACAATAGTAATAACCATCCTTTTTTTTTTCTTTTAATAAATACAACTGCTACTATTAACAAAACATTAAAAATAACATTAATGGTATTAGTAAAAATAATAACACTATCAATAACAATAAAAATAGTAATGGTAACAGTGACAACAACAGCAATAACAACAATTAAAATGATAACAATAATAATGATAATAATCATAACAACGAAAAAAAGTTCCAAAGAGTGATACACTTTCTATAAAAATAATAATAATAAATACATCTCTTTAAGTATACTCGTCCATTAATACCCCATCTCATCTCCGTTTATTTAAAGACAAAAGATAATGATAAGTAGAGTAGTAGATAAGTAGTTGTCCAGAGATCAAATACCCGCCGACAAAGTAGCCACAAGGCGGCCATTTTTATTCCGTGGTGCGTCTCTCTCTTCGTTGTTAGTTTCGGCATTTTCTTCGAATTCAGCCGTCTCAAATATGCCTCATCTAATGGTTTCGAACCACGTATTCGACTCGAGAAGGTCGTACGTGGTTTGCGCCTCCTGACCGTCTCTTAAGTCCACGGTAGATAAGGCAAGTGGAGATTGGACACGTGCCAAGCTTCTCATGTGTATGTTTTCGTTTTTCTGGCAGTATGTATACCTGTTCTTGTTTAATTAGTCACCATTATTCGTAAAAAAAAACAGCTGTTATATTATAATCTATCAACAGATGGATATAAATTTTAATAATAGGAGTATAGCATCCTTGAACTGATGTACAATATATCAGCGTTAACCACGGATGAAATCTTCCATGTCAGATACCATTTGACAATAAACATATTGCACTCTATTTACGTTGGCACTGTACATATGCGTACGTGACTGAACCCTGAATTTGATAAGATAATCATCACTGTCCGCTAGGGAGACAAATAATGTTTGTCTCCCGTGCTATTGTTCTATGCTTCTGACAAATGCCAACGGTTAACATATAAAAATCATTCCCGCCTGCAAATACCCCACAATTGTAGGACTTTTTTTAACTAATGGTCACTAATGTTTAAACGTTGCTTTATATCATATTCTTAAAACATAGTCGACATGAAACCTATGACTCCTAATATCGGTTGGAGATACTCCATAAATCTTGTTCTGATAAAAAACAAAGACCTGTAGGCCTGTTTTTTTGTAATAAACAAACCAAAGATTTGTTATCAAAAGTCTCGCAGAAGATAAGAACAGTTTGAAACTAAGGGATACGTACCATGTAGTTATACAAAAATCAGTTAGAAAATCAATAAAAAAATAGATATGTATGTGTGTATTATATAGTTTTCTTTGAAGTTGTGAAACTCATATAATATAAATACAGCCTATGTGCAGTAACACCTTGAGTGGCTCTCATCGCGAACACTTTTATCATATAAATTATAAATATGATGGATCTGCAAGACTTAAGGAACTAAAATCACATTAATAATTCTATTGTCTAATCTATATGATTTGGAATACCCACATGCCTTTGAATTCCTACCTGTTTACCAGTCAGATGATAAGAAACATTCATATCTATAAATGTTCTATATATATATTACTCGTCAGTTTTTTTTTTTCCTTTTTTATTTACACAAAACTTTTCCACAGCTGATCTCATGTGACACCGAACACTACGGGTTATTATGCTAACGTGGCGTTATGTTCTCAGCTACACAAACCAGGTACGTTCTGACCTTGACCAAGGGAAAGGGGTCTCGAACGCGCTCAAAGGGGAAGGAAGGCTGGGAGGATAAAGATTTTTTTTTTTTAACTTCCCACTTTCTTCTGGTTGGTCTGCTTCCTGGTAACAACAGTGAGACACTTAATGACATACATGTACACATAAGGACACATGCACACAAACGTACACATACACATACACACACAATACACACACACAAATACACACACACACACAAACACACACACACACACACACACACACACACACAGACAAATACACACATACACAAACACACACACACACACACACAAATACCGGTTAAAACTACACAAATTAGTGATTCACCTCCTCATCCCGCAAAGAAACAAAAAAATCTATCATGGCCAACCGCTACCAGACCGCTCACACTAGCGTTCATAATTTTGTATCTGCCTTTAGCTCTATCATACCCCATTATCGGCACTACAACCGCTGTCAAGATAAGAAATGGAAGGGTCATCAAATATCACATAGGGAGAGATAAAAAAAAGGGGGGAATTTCCAATTTTGCGATATAATGCCTAACGATGCCTAACCTGAAATCTCTTGAGAGGGATAGAAACAAAGGATGAAATGGCTCGTGAAGATAGTTATGTTTGGCGATCTTATTGCAGTGTGGAAAAAAATAGAATGAAAAATACACATGCTGATAACTAATGATATGTGTGTGCAAATAGATTGATAGATAGGTAAATATACATAAATACTTACCAACTGATATCTCTTTCTTTCTTTCTTTCTTTCTCACTCTCTCTCTCTCAAATTATGCCTACTTAAAGTTTGTCTTAAAATATTTTACTCCAAGTGAACCTCGGGTGAACTTTTATACTGTTCACAACCATCGCTGTATTAACCTCATCGCATCATTACTCCACGGCTCTGAACTATGTACAGATAAGTTAAAAGTTACCACGCTTTTGATATAAGAGCTTCAACAGAACTGAAATGTGAATTACTGAAATATATAATCATCTGACGCAACACTACGAATGCTACTTCCTCATCTCAGGCCAGGTACGTCACGTCAAATCTATGTATAATTGGACGGTTAACATCACAAGAATCAGTTTACACATAACACTTGACTGACTTCAGTTAATCATCCCTAGACCACTCATTTACATTTTCTTTAGAAAAAAATGATCATGTCCATTGAAGTGGCAGAGATAAGCGGCACTATATATGGACACAAAATATAGATAAACACCACCTCGTTAAAACAGCATTTTCATCCACCAAATCTCAAACTTCAACCCGGTCAAAGAAGAGATACCTGCACATGACCCATTATTCTTAGAGGCGAGCGGAAGGCAAAGAAAGGCAACTACTAAGAACAAGGTCCAAGAGAATGGGATGAACCACAGGGTAGTAACACAGCCTAGTAACAAAACAGGCCCCCCGTGGCCCTCCGTAATGTGTATCCTGCTTTGTAGCGAGGGGAAGGGAGGGGCAGCATCCCCCGAGGCCTGATCCAGGAACTTTTGTGTTACCTTACTTAGGATACTCCATCAAGGATATCAAGGATGGGGCCGATATTCCTAAAAGCCAGGGTGTGGAAGAACCAAAGCCAGATAATTGGAAAGGCTCAGAGGCGTGGGCCATAAACAATACCGAGAATATTCTCATTCGCCAACTTCATTCCGGGAATCTTAGCACTTATTATATCATATAGTTATAATAGTTTCTGAATCCTGTTTGTCAAGGGTTATTTTCGTCACAAAGTGAACTTGAATAGTATGTAACTGCACGTCTTCCCGCTCGGTTACCGACCTACTCAGGTCAGTAATTTAAACGACGACTGAAGCACCTGCAATCGCGTTGCAATTATTACATCACCCCGAACCTGACTTGACTGACGATGATATCCTTTCATCACACGGTCGTCAGTTGCGGTTCGGTGTCAGTAATC
This sequence comes from Penaeus japonicus, assembly GCF_977035675.1. Lineage (NCBI taxonomy): Eukaryota > Metazoa > Arthropoda > Malacostraca > Decapoda > Penaeidae > Penaeus > Penaeus japonicus. Next base: position 5,906,074 of record NW_028234411.1, read on the forward strand.
AACCGGCCAATTTGCCTGACCTTCCGTAATTATTCTCACAGGCGGTGGTTTGGCCTCCAGGGCTCCCAGAGTAAAAATCCTGCAATGGCGCACCTCCCAGATGTTTGTCTACCTGGACAGGCGGCAAGGGAAGAAGAAAAGACGGAGGAACATTAACCAGAGAACGAAGTGGGGAGATAGCAAGTGGATGCAGAAAGAAAAGATCTTGTGTTATTTAGGGCAGAAGAGAAAGGACAGGGAGCGAGTGCATTGGGCGGGATGAGTAGCTGAAAGAAAGTGGAAGGTTATGGTCGGCAAGTGGCGGGAGTCAGAGAGGATCGAATCCGGTTTGGTTTCGAAACTGTCGTCTTTCTGTTAAACTTGTTTTGTTTATTGTGTGTTTGTGTGTGTGTGTAAGTATGTATGTGTGTGTGTGGGGGGGAGGGGGGTAAATGTGTGTGAGTGTGTGTGGGTGTGAATGTGTGTATGTGTGTGTGTGTGTTTGTGTGTATGTGTGTTTGAGTGGGTGTGTGATTGTGTGTTTCGTAATTCACAGTTTAAAAAGTAAGGGCTAATAAAAAGATATTAACGCTGGTTGATCTATACCTCTCATGATATTACCAAAATCCATAAACATTACCCGATACACAGTACCCACTACAAATAATACAATGACTTAAAATTATGTGTCTTCCCAAAGTTCGATGTTACTTCTTGAATCTTTCTCTTTAAAACAAACTTTATGTAGGTATAATTTGAGAGAGAGGCAGAGAAAGAGAAAAGAGATAGAGAGAGAGAAAGGGGGAGAGAGGGAGAGGGAGAGAGAGAGAGAGAGAGAGAGAGAGAGAGAGAGAGAGAGAGAGAGAGAGAGAGAGAGAGAGAGAGAGAGAGAGAGAGAGAGAGAGAGGAGAAGAGAAGAGAGAGAAGAGAGAGAGAGAGAGAGGAAAGAAAGAGAGAGAGAGAGAGAGAGAGAGAGAGAGAGAGAGAGAAAGAGAGAGAGAGAGAGAGAGAGAGAAAGAGAGAGAGAAAGAAAGAAAGAGAAAGAGAGAGAGAGATCATATGAGATAAAACAAAGAGAACTGGCATATTCAAACCGGAATGCGGACGATCCACAGATACCTGGGTACGCAAATGCACTCATGCCTAACCACAGATGTTCGTGTCAATGCTAATCTAGAAAGGAAAATGCAAACAAGGCAAATTAGTCTCAAGGAAGAGAAAAAAAGCGCGAGTACGTGGCAAATAAATGTCGGTTTATCTTAGCCTGTGATGGAGTGGGAGTAAAATTATGATCGGATACTGGTAAAAATATTGATACTGAGTCAATTGCATAAGTGTTTGTGCAACGAAATCCGGCGTGGGCGGTTGATATTGATGCAGGAGAATGACGAGGCATAAGCAGCTACATGGCGTGTGGTGGGGCATACGTGCGTGTGTAACTCACCACCTATAGTGATCTGTAAACGCATGTACCAACACATTAATGCGTGTGGATTAGTTACTGGGCGTAGCTGTCTACATCGAGGCATAGGCGGGGGTGGAGTGGTGGGGTGGGGGTGAGGGGGTAGAGATGGGGGGTCGAAGGGGCGGAACGTAGGGGGGTATCTAAGGTACTGTGACCTGTGTTAAGGGTGACCTGGACTCTTATCTGAGCACTTAATGAGCGAAAGATGAAATTTTCTACGCGAAACTTTCACTCTTGTGCTCTCACCGCTTCTAACGAACGCATCTCAGGTCTTCAAGGCGTTCTGTTACACACTCCCTAAATAACCACCCAACTTACGCACAGAAGCATCCATCCGTGAACTTAAAACACGCAAATAAACGCCAGAAAAAAAATAGGAAGAAGTAAACCAGTTGCGGGGGGGAGGGGGAGAGGGGACTCGCCAGGGTCACCGTCCGCAGGTGGGATGGCCGTGAAAGGTTAGCCCAAGGGAACCCCCCCCCCTTCCCCCTCTTCTCCCCCTCCCTTCCACCCACTCGACCTTCCCCACTATACCCCCCCCCCCATACCATTATACCTTACGACCTGAGACCACCATGCCCTCCCCTCTCCACCCCTCCCCCGGCCTGTCCCGCCCCGCCACAAACAAGCCCTGTAACAATTATAATTATTCTTCCCGTGATGCTTTTGCTCTCACAGACATCGACGGAACAAAATTAATTCCGTTAAACAGCTAAGTTTCTCTTAATAATTCAAAAACAAAATTAATTCCGTTAAACAGCTAAGTTTCTCTTAATAATTAAAAAACAAAATTAATTCCGTGGAACAGCCAAGTTTCTCTTAATAATTAAAAAACTTGCGCTAAAAAAAAACTGCCAGTAACCTCGTTTGTGTAACTATGGTTATAATTTGCACCAATATCATTTAAATCATAATCAAAGAATCTCAATTATCATAATCATAATCCGATGTGTGACGTCATTCGTGATTGTTTTTTTCTCTCCCTCACTCAACCTTTTAATTAATACGAACTTTGAGCGGCAGAACCTTGAAGTCCCCAACCTGTTTTATTGCAGGTATACATACCCTTTCTTTCCTACAGTCCTTGTTTTCCTACTTCATCTCTCTGCGGAAATGACCACCACCATCACCACCATGACCTCCGCTCATGGTGGTGATGATGGTGGCCGCGGATGATGGTGGTGATGGTACCCTTGTTGTTGTTGTTTGTAGTGGTGGTAGTCGGATGTGCGTTATTCCTGTGTGAGTGTGTGTATTTTTTTCTGTGTGTATGTGTGTTCGTGTACGTGTGCGTGTCCGTGTGTGTGTGTGTGTGCGTGTGCGTGTGCGTGTGCGTGTGCGTGTGCGTGTGCGTGTGCGTGTGCGTGTGCTTGTGCTTGTGCATGTGCGTGTGCGTGTGCATGTGCGTATGCGTGTGTGTAGTGAATAGTTAAGCCACTAATACACTAAACAGATATCGCTAACAGATAGGGAAGTATAAACCAAACAGCCACATAAAGAATGAGACAAAGATAAGAAAAGTATATACTGGTTTCAAATGCGTCATATGTTGGAGTCGCTCCGGAGGCTGACTTCGGTTATCGCTAATTATAGAGAAATCATCTCCGGTTCGGCAACTGAAAATGCATCATTCACCGCTTGTACTTCGTCAGCACGACACATCACATCCTGTAGACCCATATAAGTCCGCGCCACCTGAAGTCGCTATGCAAATCAGGACTAAAAATAAAATAAAAAATAAAAAATTAAAAAAAAACCCTCTCGTTTACAATATACATGGGAACTTTAGTCCGCTTATCTATGCACTTAATTATTTAATATTCACTCTGTCTCCCCTTTATTTCTTCATGTCTTCCGTCTCTTTTTTCCGTTTATCTATTCATTTACTCGCGACATCAATAGTGTTTCGTGTGTGTGCGAATCCCCTCAGGCAGGCAGGCAGACCTTGCGCGCTCCTACCATTATGTTTGACTCTCCCGTTAACGGTTTGCTGCGTGGTAAACACATCGCCAAGCAGTCATTTTAGACAAGCATCTGTTTATCGTAATTTGGTTACGTGTTTTTAATTGACTCGTGTTTCATGGATGTATTTTTCGAATTAAATTTATGCTTGTGACAGACAGGGTTATTTTGGTTGTTATCTTGGTTTGTTTTGTTATTACATGGACGGATATTCAGGAATTAATAACAGTTATGACAAGTCTCAACATTTTCTATAAAAATCTTTTAGTTTCGTTTTCACCTATGATTACTTATTAAAGACTGGTAAGACTGCACATGCACCAGCATCTGCAAACCATTGGATACGGTCTGTGATTTTAAATGGGAATGGTTCTACACTCCGTCACATAATATCTATTTCTAGTATTTACCTTATTTCACAGAATATATTTTTATTAGTTCATATTTCACAGAAAATATCTCTAGTTAATATAATACTCCACAGATTTGATGACGGGATATTTCATTCCAGAGCACGATAAAACGCTGATCAATTTTCCTCGCGTGTAACAGTGGCTGCAATGAGTTGAAAGGCACTATCATTTCATTATCTGTTGCGGTAAAGTGTTTACGATTTGTCTGCTGGTCCAAGCTATACAGAGATCGTTTTATCCGAAACACAACCCGGTCCTAAGCCCAACAGAGAGAGATGAGATCTGCCAAGGTGTCCTCCAAAAATAAAGCTAATCTAACGTGCGGCAGAGGGCGACGAAACACTTGATTTACGACAAGAAATCGAACTGAGGCAATGCAGACACGTCATCATCTTATGTATGCATGAATAAACAGCACCCAAGTGTTAACGACCCGGACTGGTGATTGAAGAGGGAATAAATGCGTTTCTAACAAAGCGAATAATCCGCGAAACCGCAGCAGCTGAGAGAGTCTAGCTCGAGGCCCCTCCGCCTCCGTCCGTCCAGACGCGTAGTGAGGAACCGAGAGAGCCCCGAAGACCCCGTCGTCGGGCTGCATGATTCGCTCGCACGCAGCATTCGGGTGCCATTACGAGACACACGCTACGCACACACGAACATTTATTTATTATTATTACTACTGGGAGTCCTCCTTTTACCTCGGGATACGCGACTGGTAGAGAGGGAGAGGACGTTGCACGGAGTAAGAGAGCGGACTAAGGAGGGGAAAAGACTGCTGGGTGTTGACACAGTGCAAGTGTTTACATCCGACAGAAGGAAAGACATCCATGAGGTTGCGTAATCCTCCGTGCATGGGGTACAAGTATCAGTATTGGTGCTAAGACACAAACATAATGCGAGAAAGACCGAAAGAAAGGTTCTGCCCGACTGAGGATGCGAGAGAACGTCTTTGTTTAAGCGGCCACGCGGAGCGGAAGCGAACCTGCTCAGCAACCTTTCCAGCGAGATTCGTACTTCTCGAGTAGTCCTTCGCGTGACCTGGGCGAACGCGGGTAGGGTCAAGGAACTATCCAGCCTCGAGACATTATAGATAACGGAATAATAACTCCCAGATCTACACATCTGATCTTTGGCAATTACACGAAACCGCTTAACCACACTGAAACGTAAGAGTAAATCTGTTTGTTATTTGTGTAGCCTCGGGACCGTCTTAGCAACGCCTTACTGTCATCTCAGACTGATGGTTCTTTGTTTTTGTTTCATGTTTTTTGTTTTTCTATGAACCGGATAAGCACGACAGTCATCCACATTAATTTATTCGTTAGTGCATGGAACTGCATTGGGAATTTTTATTACAGTTATGAATTATATTTAAAAAATAATAACTTTGTTTCAATTTGAACTCAAATACTCAACCAGCAAGGGACAATTATCATAAAAATAGTAATATAAAAAACAATAACACTAATAACGCAAAATACTAATGATAATAATAATTATTATTACTATAATCACAATAATAATTATAATAATAATGATAACAAGAATAATAAGCACAATAAAAATTATAACACCTATAACAACATTAATATAACATAAAGCACACTATCAAGACACAATAAATACAGACGTCATGTTCTTCCTTACGAACTGACAGAATAATAAAAGTGACTCAGCATTTCTCGCCGTTTCTCTGATTTAAGCTAGTGGACGCACTAACTTCTCTAAAAATAAAGTATAAACACGCAAAATAAGGTAAATCATCGACATGACTCATTCTTCAAAATAACCTAAACTCCCACTGCATATACTAGGTAACTCGCATGTATCATCGTTATCTACATCCCTTTGCATATGCTCATCAACGCACCTGCAACATCACTATCTCTCAAAAGAACTTCGTCATTGCACAGAACACCAGTCGGAGGTCATCGACAAGTGTTGCGCTGCGTACAAGGGCTGGTGTAGAGGAGGCGTGACCTACCACTCTCGCCACTTACAACCTGCCCCCTCCACTCCCAGCTAGAAGTCGCACCTGTCCTTTCTAGTAACCCGGGAGAGGTGCCGATAGGGTTGTGCTATTTACGTCTAAATATCAGATAGCTTAGAAACTCAACTGAGCTTATTGACTCCCCATTTTCGCAGGATGTAGTAGAGGCACTGGATGACGGCGAAACAATAATGACGAGCAGGTGAAGTTTGCCAATGGACGGGTTAGTGGGCACGCTGGACGGGAAAGCCGGGAGGCAGGCTTGTTGTGCCAAGAAAAGCCTAGTGTTTAGCGAGGTGGGCGATGTCTTTACCTGCTTCGACCCGCGGGATGAAAAGAACCGGGGTATTAACTCGGGCTAAGCATTAACTTATGTCTAATCATATGTTTTTTTCATATCGTATAGTTGTAGGTTGGCTTCTCCAACAAATTTATATTCCTTTCTCTACTGACCTATACTGTTTACAGAAATGTATTACCAAATATTCATACATAGTTTCTAAATTAATTATATTCATTCGGAGTGATTATCTCACAAACTGCATTAACACAGCAGAACAAATGTATATCAAACGTCAAGACATGATATTAGATTCACATTGAACATTTCTAAACAGTAAGAAAAGTCCTATCATCAATATAAAAAGGACTGATTTAATATGATATAAATACTCTTGTTCATTTGCAAAGTAAATACACTTCCCTCAATATCTTTTACAAATCAGTGAGATGCATATAGCCAATAATATTTCGAGGCGCGTTCGATGATCTAATCTATAAAGAGAAAGACAGATAATATATGACATCGAAACGATAAGAATCCCACACGAGTTCTGAGTCATTATATCCAACGACGATTATTTTTTAGGGGAAGAGGGAAAAGAGGAAAGTTTATAATAATCGCCTATATTTGAAGTAAAAATTTATATTCCTTGGAAAAAAAGGTAGGCTAGTGTTTAATATTTTCGCACGAATATTATAAACTCATATTCTTAACACAGCTGTCAAAGTGCTTTCCAAAAGTCTTTCTTTGAAATATTTGGATCTTATTACCAATATCAATGATATTGATAAAAAGCAAAACAGTGCAATTAAGAGGAACACAGACACCAACAGAGTAAACGTAACATGACAGTCACAAGCGAAATAGGACTCCCAATGCCCTGCCTTTACACCGGCCGGTATAGTTGGCTTAAGGTCAAGCGTACACACCCATTTATGCAAGATGTGCAAACAGCACCAAGAGCTAAGCAAATCTCCATTATTTTGCAGAATATTCGCACCAACATCGTACGGTTCGACGACGCAATGAAACGTTCTTATTGACGCATACGTATTCAAACGTTATCATCATACGTCTCCAGGATTTCTTTTGTAATATTACCGACAAACCCTGATTCGCACATTCCCGAAAACCTAATAATTTAAACGAAACAACAAAAAATACCCAAATCCGAAATTACAAACAATCCTAACAAATCAGATACCATCTAAATAACCCCAAATATACGACAAAATGATGGCAGTCGCACAAACCCCCCTAGAACAACAGGTTCCAGAGCAAGAGGAAGAACAAGAACCCAGAACATTCTAGACTACATCAGGAAGGTAGAAAGAGGAGGAAGACGGCCCCGAGGGAAGGTGTTGGTGGCGTGGCAGTGTCGAGTCCTCCAGTTCTCATCATAAGCGTATACTGTAAACTCGACGAAGCGCTTTGTTTTTGCGGCGTCGCGTTTTAGAACTGCCAAACATTAGGCCATGTCAGTTCCCTCCATGTCGGATTGAAAGGCATAAGATGATGAGTTAACATGTGTCCAGATGTTTTTTTTTTCATGTTTTTTTTTCCATGAATAATCAGAGGCAGAAGTCGTGTCCTTAATTAGATAGATTAATTAGATCTACATATAAATTTTGTAAATTATGACTTTAGCATGATATGCCAACTAAAAAAACAATTGAGAAAAAAAAATTGCTTTGAATAAGCTTGTCAGATCGTACGCTTTGGAATTCCTGGATGAAACAAAGGGGCCTGCTTGGTAACACGATATCCCTTTTTTATTTTGGAAAAAAAAGGTAAATAAAAAAGCCGCAAAGTTAACATCACCCCATGCGATTCAAATAAAATCAATGGAATGATACCGGGATAAGATAAATCAGCTACAAAACAAGTTCTTTAAAACAACACGTTCTTTTTATTCAGTTATGAAAAAAGGAACACGGGAAGTAGTTGACATTCTACATGTCATGCATAACGAACATAAGCGTATTGTAATGAAATAACCGAAGCAATAAAAAATGAAGAAAGTCAAACACTACGAGCAAGAATGCCTGGTCGTTTTATCCTTCATTTCATCCCTGGTTTTCTGTCGTGGTTAATTATCCTTTTGGAAAGTCCTTTACCATTGAGTTCGAAATACAAGTTTGTTATTTGTGAGCTTCGTATGCTAATTATCAACAAGATCACGTATCATATTTTGCGGGAAGAGAAAAGGAACTTCGCTTCGAATATGGACGTCTTTTGCCTATGTTTTTTTACAATGTGTGCGATTATCCTCTCCTGAAAAAAAAATATATAGCTTTAAAATTCCTGTGTGTAGTGTCACTTTGTCATCCTCGACTCTAATCAAGATATAGGAAGGAGAAAAAATAAATTAAGATAAAGTATACAAACAGGAAAATCATTCCTGCGTCGTTTAACAAGAAGACAGCGCCATAAGGAGAAAAAAAAAATAAAAAAGTAGAATAAAAATATCGACTGGTTCCTTTCCTGCTTCTCCCACATTTCCATCACCCTCCATTTAAGAATGAGTTTTATTCATTGCAAAGATCTTACTGACGCCGAGTCTTTGTATCTGTCACGCCATGTCTTCGGATTGCTGACGCTGGCCGCCACCCCTGTTCAGGACACACATGCCTCGGGTCATCATATCTCACGTAGGATATCGCTTGGTTCTCACCTCTTCTACTTGTTTGTTTCTCTCACTTAGGTTATATTCTTATTTATCTTTTCTTTTCTCTCTCTTGGTAACCCGTTGTCAATCTGCTTTTATATCCACTGTTACAGGTGATTTTCTTTTGTTTTCTTTGATAGTCCCCTTTAAGCGCGTCTCCCATTTCATCCCATGCTAATACATTTTTTATGTATATTTCATGCCTTCCTTCGAGGGACATCCTGAGGGTTGGTCATTATGTGACGAAACTCGCCCCAGGTTGGGTTCCAAGAAAGGCCCCTGCTGGTTCTAACCTCAAAGTTCAAATGTTTATTGTTTCTCTCTCTCTCGATTTTCGGCCTTAGATGAAGAGGCATTCGGCTAAATGCAATTGTGTCTGTTCCGCGTTTATATATTTGTTTTTATGGATGTCTTGGACCGGTTCAAGCGAGTCCTAACCTAAAGGAACAAACGGATCCAATGGCAGCACGGACTCTGAGAGCTCCAGGCCAGAGGAATGACCGAGTAGGTAGGTACTGTACTTTCTCCCTTTTTGAGAATGGAATAGTCTTCTTCGAAGATGGATCAGAATCTAGTATGTGCTTTTTTCTTTTTTCTTTTTTTTTTTGAGTATCGCGAAATCTGCACATAAAAGCAAAATTCCAAAAGGAAAACATCTTCATAACAGGCCTCTATATGAAAATAAATATATTACCCCAACAGCCAATCATCGCGTGGATCAATATTGAATCTTGCACACAAGCAATCTTGACGTTTCACTCTCACCCAAGACCTGATAAGAGGTCTCTGATGGCGATTGTATTACATGATCATAACGTTCATAATCGATTTAAGAGCAATTGTAGTTGCTGTGAAATTAACTGGATGATATACTCACACGATAAGACACTCCAGATGTTTTAATACACGCAATCACAAAGTAATTACCAGCTGAATACGACCCAGAAGAACAACGAGCAATGGCCATGTTTTTACTGCAATCGCATCCTGGTGTGTATATCATAAATTCTACCAGCTAAGATAACAATTTTCCTCCTCTCGCCCACCCTAATTATACGTTACATTAAATAATGTCACACCTCTCCCTCCTTGAACAAGGACGTGTTCACAAATATACTGTGTCTTATCATTTCAAAAAACATGCCCAGATCGATGAGACTTAAGGGAAGACGAGAATGAGCAAGAGGTGCACCACGGCACCAGAAAGCAGCATAGCAACTACAAATAAAGATTGACTGGGCAGGTTTAGCCAACCGACCCCCTTAGTGTTTTCATGTGCGTGGGTGGTGTGCGGGCGGAAGTATTGGGGAGGTAACCGGGGGCGTTTAACGTAGAGGAGGGAGAGATGAGTCGCGATGATGGGTGGGAGAATGGGTCGCGGGCGTGGGCTGAGGAGTAGGTGGGCGTGGGTGGATGGGCATAGAGAGGAAGATGGTTGGTGCGGTTCTGGCGGGTGACGCAGCAAGGACGATCCCGCGACCCAGCACAGCTCAGCCGCTGACCCCACGTCTGATGGTTGCCACACAAGCACCAACACAACACCACCTGCTGCCCTGCTTGTGCCATCTTCCCCACAACATGCTGACGCTGGGAACATTGTGTCAACTCCACGTCATTCTGTCTGACTTCAGCTGATTCTACAACACAACATGTTCCGATGGATGATCTAATTACCCAAGCACTCTTAATGGAGATTTTATGGTAAAAGTTTGACAACTTTAGGAAAATCAGACGCTGTTGTTTTTCTTTTTGGATATCGTGAAGGTATTTGCATAGCGTTACACTTCACAAGAGAATTACACTAAAATATGGCAACTCACGTCATTAAACCACTATTTCCATGATATTAAAACTATTATTTCCTTAACCTCCTACAATGCATTATGAAAGTATTGACTAAATGGATCACCATTAACTAATGCCGTTGAATGATCCACTGTTATATGCAAGCATTTTTCTATTACGTGTCAAGAAGAAAAAATATATGTACATAAACAGATTTCCCTCCTGCAACCAAGGTCATTTTAGATTTAAGATTTTATACAATCGCAAATTCATCTCAATTCAAAGATAGAGAAAAAACTGACATGCGATGAAATAGTGACTCCGTAAAAAAAAAGTAAAAATAATAAGTGCAATTACGTTTGCCCGCGCTTTCCGCACGTCACTTGAAACGCCATTTTAAAAATTGATCGAACATTTTCCCGCTCTTTCTCGCAGGCACAGGAGAATAACCACCGATTTTTAAATCTGACAGAGGACTGTTCGCCAATTTCAGCCGGCACTTTGTGAGCCATGATTACATCTTGAATCGGAACCTAGAGGCAGTAGCAGCGGAGGACAGATGTCGACCGGACATTCCCACCAGCCGACATATTTCTTGCTGACGTATTGCAAAGTACCATTGCAAGCCAGGAGGAAAGGGCTCCTGGTAATGGCTTCCATGCTGCGAAAATGTTTGTCCTTACTGTAATTTTATTCCTTTCTTTTTTTCGCCTGTTGTTTTTTTATAATTCTTCAACATTTCTTATTTGTTTCTATTTTTCATGCATCACCAATCTCAGAGACAGAACCATCAATCTTAACTTATGTTTCTGTTTGTTTGTTTTTTCGCTGAAACATACACGCTGTACTTACTGATGTATGAAAACATGTTTGTGTTCATAATTCATCGTTCGTTCCTCAAAGCTCTTCCCTTTCCCTCACAATAACTTCTACTCTTTTGCCTTCAAGGAATAAGTTGCCACGTCTTTCAATAAATTTCTTTGGTGTAAGCCAATAGTCTATGTCCATTCTACCATAATTTATTATCATTTTAGTCTATTCTATATCCTTTTTATCAACACGGAAAGATGTCTTGTAGTAAACTTACTGAAATACTGCGTAATCTTACCGACTGGTGACATGAAATATGGAACTGTCATCGGTTACTAATCGCAAGCCTAAGGGCGGTGGTGATTATGATGTGGGCATGCGTCCCTAGCAGTTCTCATGAGTGTTAATGCTCTTCCATGATAATACACTGAGAACAAGGATACCGTGTGCGATTTTAACAGTGTGATTATAATTATAAAGTAAATGTATAATGTAGAAACATAAATGTACAGATATGGCATAACAACACGAGAAAGGGGTTCACAACATATTTTTTCGTATCTATTTTTGCAAGTTGTAGTTTCTGAAAGAGTCAAAAGGATTCATATCATATCGTATGACTTTCTCTCTAGTTTAAAAATGCTTATAAAACCAGGCCTGAAATTTTGTACTTACCTTCATGTGCATAAAACCTTGTTGACAAACAATGCATGTACAGAGTACATTCATTTAAAAATCTCCATGACATACATTAACTCACTAATTCCAGGAACATACCCATTCCAGTGTGATTTTTAATAATTTGTTTACGCATAGGTAGATCCACAAACCCTTAAACGCCAAGGAGTCAATTAGTAGGCCTACCTGACCTCACTTGTTTGTCCCATTCCTTGAATTTTCGGGGGAAAAGTTCTTTATTTTTATTTCTATTTTTATCGTTCCCAGTCTTGTAAGTATCACCATTAACATTATTGTTATAATAACATTAATAACAACAATTAATTCGACTCCTGGGTGACTTGTGGAACCATCTACGTATAAGACAATAAAACAAAACCATATTGTACAGTATACATGCACTGCCGGCTTCAACGGGCCAATGTGTTTTCAATCTAGTTATCACTAAAAAAAAGGCTTCTAAATACATCGCTTACATCACAAACACAAGTCACATTTTCTACTTCCTTTTTCCTTTATCTCTTTTTCTTATCGCCAAATAACTGACAAGGAGTTTTACCATAGCGTTAAAGATACAAATAAAACGAAACAACCATACGAATATATAGCGACCTTACCTTTACGCTCAGCATCGCCGCCAAAACACACTGTGTACTCACCCTCTGAAATGAAGGAATATTTTTGTTAGGAATGCTAAACGAGTCTATATATATATGTAAATAAAGTGGAATGTATTTAGGTATTTGTGATAGAGTGTGATATTTAGTACATAACCGGTAAGCTATATCCGGAATTTGCTATAGAGTAATGACACACGAGTTGGTGTCTCTCTTTACCTCAGTCTTTAAGGAAAAAACATGATTAAAAATAGTGAACTCTACTGCTCTATCCCTAAAAATAGCCTACCATAAATAGTCACCTTACTAAATATAGGACCATTTGATCTTAATAATGTACCAACGAGCTATCATCAATACAACTCATCCATATTAGCTTATTTTGTTAATCCTCTATGTAAATCATCATGATTAGTCAGCAACACTTATTTAAAAAAAAACGTTGGGGGAAGACATGACGCCATTACGAACGACATCTTAATTTGAAGATTCTTAAAATGCGACCAAAGTGAGCTTTAGTAAGATTCAGTATTGTCTGATTTTTTACAGTTCTTGAAAATTTGCATACCGACGCAAGGACAAAACTCGCTAGCCTTATTTCACTAATTGTAAACAAACAATGACTTTGCTAACTTGAAAGGACAAGCACCGTCTGTAGCTTAACTATAGTTAATATAGGCTGGTTATTTCCCTTTCTGCGCACTGTGCAACGAATCATCCATGCCACAGTCTTGCAATAAGGAAACAGTATATGGATACATACTTGATTGGAAAAAAATATACCAATAAAAACAGCTGCTTCATTTTTCATCACAACACGACCCTTGTGTTAATGGCCAGTATGCAAAAGCTCGGACGGACGTTTAGAAATCCCTAGCTCATACTCTGAGTCCTATAGACAAAACAGACAAAAATGCCAATAAAGGGCATTTCCATTACGGATCAACAAAATATACTAAAATGCAGAAATTCAAATAAAACAAAAAATAATAGGAAATAACTGAAATGTGTGTGTGTGTGTGTGTGTATGTTTGTGTGTGTGTGCATTCATACATATGTGGGTGTGCACACGCACACACACACACGCGCGCACGCACACACACACACACACACACACATATATATATATATATATACATATATATACATTTATATATACATATACATATATACATATACATATGAGCGTGGTGACGCAGAGAGAGTGGTTCTCCTCGCCCTCCGTCGAGTGAGCGATGTCTGAGCAGAATACACAAGGACGGAATCAGTACTTTGTCCGGGTTAGCGCGTAATTCCCCGCGGCCGGAGTGGCCTTGGATCAGGTTTCAGGTTTTGATGCTTTATAGACTCATTTTTTTATATAGATAAACCTTGCTTGATAAGATTCACTCGGTGAATTAAGTCACCTCAGGAAAGCATCATGATATTTTATACGTTTGACTCATTACCTGTCACTGGGGACTGGGAACTTTCGTAACAGGTAGTACTATCCGGTCACAACTAGAATGTCTTCCCATATTTTATACATTTCGATCACGTTACATGTGTGTATGTGACTGTATATCTGCGTGTGTAGAGTGTCTATAACTTTCTACACACATGGTAGAGGAGTGGGGT
>NW_028234411.1:5922840-5925340 GCF_977035675.1 Penaeus japonicus
GAGAGAGAGAGAGAGAGAGAGAGAGAGAGAGAGAGAGAGAGAGAGAGAGAGAGAGAGAGAGAGAGAGAGAAAGAGAAATGGGTATGATGTACCTGTGCATCAGAAACACATCCTAGAAATACGAACTTGAATCCGCTCGTAATTTCAGAAAAAAATAAATAACCATAACCTATACAACGTATATGCATCATATTCTCTTTAGTAGATGTGAGTGCATGTTATTACGACATCTGATAGACCATGAAACAGGTTACAGGTAAATCCCCTTTTGAACCTCAATTCAAATATGGAATTATTACGAGGCCTGCAAGGTAACAAAAAACATCCACAACCCACAGCCCACTGACCAGTACCTATCTCAGCATCTACCGGTATAACTCAGCACCTCTGAATAAAAAAGATAAAAAAAACTATCTCAGCATCTACCAGTATAACCCAGCACCTCTGAATAAAAAAGTGAAAAAAAAACTATCTCAGCATCTACCGGTATAACCCATCACCTCTGAATAAAAAAAATAAATAAATAAAAAAATAAAAAAATAAACTAGTCGGCCGATTTCATCATAACACACGGGGGTATGTGGGTAAGGTACCCTCCTCCCTAAGGTCTAAAAGTATTCAGTTTCGGGATGGAGAATACCATACCACTCACATTCACATTAACATTCACATTCACATCCACATAATTTACATTCATAAACTCGTGCAAATATATGTAGTTGATCTTTTGTTTTGGTAGGAGTCGCCCTGAATGAATAAGAGCAATGTAGTTACAATTCCGTCTCCCTGGTCACCTATGATAATAATAATAAGAAGAAGAAGATTCACTGTGAAACATACAAAGGGAATATAATTGCCACATGGGATAATTTCTATAAAATTTCAAATCAAAATACAGTATTAATTACCCTTCGCTGGCCGGGCACATTCCCACAAAAATGGCACATTTCTCATTCTAAAAGAGGTGGTCATTCTGACACGAATGTATTTAGTTTTTTTTGGGTAAAATACTAATGATGATGAAGATGTTCATGAATGGAATGCGCATGGTAACATTATTGATAAAATAGCAATGCTAACAACTACAACTACAACAATACTAGTAGACGTAGTAATAGTAGTAGTAGCGGTGTTGGTGGTAGTAGTAACTGTAATAGTTATAATGACAGTAGTAATAATAATTATAATAATAATAATAGTAGTAGTAATAGTTAATGTAATAGTTATAATGACAGTAATAACAACAACAACAACAATAATAATAATAAACACTCACAAAAACAGTAACAGTAATAATAAAAAATATGGCAATTGTTAATTACTGTCAGCATTATCATTACGAGAATTGTTGTCACGCCATTATCATTATAACTTATATCATCATTATGATTGCTCTCCTTATTACCATTGCAATTGTTATTATCATTATTATTATTACTATTATTAGTAGTGGTTTTATTATCATCATTATATTTTTTATCTTCATCATTATCATTATTCGTATTACCATAGTTGTTATTATTAGTATTATCATATTAATCATCATTATCATTCCCATCATTTCCATAAATAATGTCACCATTATTATTACTATCATCCTAATTGTCACTGCTATTACCATTCCTATTTTCTTTATCGGTATCACTGATTATAACTATTCTCATTGTTGTTATTATTACCATAATCATTGATGATTTGTTCTTGTAATCGTTAGTATAATTATCATTGTTAATTTTATCATTATTATTATCTTTATTGTCACCATTATTATCATTATCATCATCTTTATCATTACTATTGCCATCATTATTATTATCATCATTACCATTATCATTATCATTACTATTACTATTACTACAACTACCACTTTCATTGTTGTTGTTACTGTTATTATCGTTATTGCAATCATTATCACTATCATTATTGCTGTCGTCATTGTTGTTATGATAATAATGATACAAATATCATTATCAGCTTTATAATTAGTGTTATCACCATCATCATTGCATACACAATCAATTAGCATCGTAACTGCCATACACACAAAGTATCTGACACAGGTAGTCAATATTTATTTCAAATGATTGTTTCACTTAGTACCAGTAACACAAATGATTCAGGAAAAAAAATCACAACTGAGTCAACATACATCTCGAGACATAAAAAAAAATACTCGTAAGTTCAGGGGTAAAAAAAAGGGGGGGAGGATACCATGATGGGAATCACCAATGCTATAATTCAAGTACACTGCATCGTGCAAAATGGTCTTTTCGCGACAAAGAACGACACACCAGCTGGATATTGTAACGGTGTGGCAGACTGTGAGCGCGGATAAGCTGGCTATCACCCTCACTTTGGCAACACGCCAGAGAAACAGACTGTGTTGCAATCAGGATTTCCAGGACTTGCAAGGGAAGAATCCCTTGTGGATATAAGTGATATTCAGGTTAGCCAGCATTCCCCTTAATGCTACTTATGCTGCAGGATGGTGTTGCACCGA
>NW_028234411.1:5932840-5962840 GCF_977035675.1 Penaeus japonicus
ATGATGATAATAAAAATAAAATAATAATAATAAAAATAAAAATCTTGCCAAGTCACAGTGGAATACTTCACAAAAGACTGATCTAAGACGAGGAGCAGTTTTTAAGGCCCTATTATGATGAATATTTCTTTGCGGCTTATTCTTCATTTTTATATAGTTTGTGCATTTTTTTTCAAGATTCTTATCAGAATCCAATTTATTTATTAGTTTCAATACATTGCCAAATAGATTATTAACTATGGTATATTTGTTTGATACTCATCATATACTACTCTGCATTCAATTGTTTTCCTATTTATGATGGCCCTTACTATGAGTCTTTAATGTACTATATAAACCACCTCAACAAGACGGGGAACCTCAATGATAATTGGAAGAAATGATGCATATAACCTTATTCTTCCTCAATAGTTAATGAAAATCTTTAAAAATGGGATACCTGTTTAGTTACGACAGAATGATGCTGGTTCTTTCAGTCTTACATTTACAAGATAGAGCTTAAATTTGTACCTCATTTCACAATACATCTACACAGAAATTTAGAAATTCTGAACTGCTAGAGTATGATTGATGCAGAGATCTATACTTTAGTGATTGTTTACATATCTAATGGTTTTGCTAATATGTTAATATGTGAACATTTGTAAAATAGTCAGATCACAGGCCTAATAGAGAGGTAGAATTAACAATCCTTACTTAGCTAATTTAGAAATCCTCACACAGCCTACAAAATTAGTAATCAGGAAAGTATATGATCTATAACTGGAAAACAGTACTTCATAAACCTACTTACTATTGGTTCATATTTCAGCTTGTAGGAATCTAGACTAATGAAGTCCATCGTAACAATAGCAATTGAAAAGAAATTATCTCAAAATATCTAAATAGTAATTGTCAAGAAACTAACTGTAAATCAAACTGGTAATTTTTAAATCTAGAACCACAGGGCCTGAGTCTTGTGACCGCTGTGGCCTCCACCCCTTTAGAGCTTCAGAAAAGGCCAATAATCATCCATCCCATATAATTAGTTTGGACCAGTTGCTTATCTAACAGCAAACCACCAGGTGGTCCACGAGCCTTATTTTTCCAGAATATATATAGCAGAGGTTTGTTGGCATAGGCATGGTGGTTAAGGTGATAGCCAGAGTAACGATGGGTTTATCATTGATGAATGATTGTGGTCTTACCTTCACTTTCTGCAGATTTTTTTCTTATAAAGGTAATTGAATTATTTCATGCATTCTTAGAAGATAATAATTACTTTCTTCTATCTCTGAAGTTGTTGTTTCATGGTTTACCGTTAAGCAAACAAATGCACTTCTCTCACTGGCCTATTCATTAATAATTATGGCTTTACAATCTGCTGATGCTCCAGAAAAAGCCAACAAAGATCACAATATATATTCGATAAAGATAGTATAAGATCACCTTAAAATTTAACATCAAAGGACCCAATCCAAGCTCTATCTTGCCAGAACATCGGATGTACAAACGCTGCAATGACTAATTTGCATAATGCCACAATCTCATGTCGCACTTGGGACCGCTGGCCTTCTACTACTCAACATCTCTCAAGTGGAAGAACATAATCACGGGAAAAAATCACATTTGAAAGCATTACAAATTTGTTTGTGAGATTAAAAATACACGATCACCTCACAACAAAAATTAAGCCATAAAACCACTCTTGAATTCCACTGTTTCATAAAAGAATACCTACACTTAGCCAATGATAACTCATGTTCTTGGTACTAAAATCTATAATAAATGTACTCAGACACTTACAAATTATAAATAGAGGGTCTTCAGCGGTGGCTTCCCGAGAACGTTTGTTGACAAGAGCGGAGGCGACGAAGCCCTGAGTTAACTCCGGGTTACGTAGTCGTTCAGTTGAGGATGTATAATGTTATCTGCGTCGTCTTTTTATTCATACTGAGAGTGGTATGGACTTTAATACTTTATCATATTTCAAAGTTTGAAGAAAAATGACTATATATGTTTTAAGAATTAACGTCGACTGTCGAAAGTGACGAAAAGTTCACTATATACATGTCGCGTTTTCAAGAAGTCATTCAATTGAGAGAAATTTTTCAGATTCATCTACCATCAATATTTAGAGTGATGGTAGGTGTTTCCCTAACGGTGAAGTTATCACGATGATAAGGGATATTGACAACTTCGACTGAATATACATAAGACTAATGGTGATAATGACATTAATTAGAGGGTAATCAACTTTAATGAATTACCTAGAACAATTCATCATAGATGTTCAGATCTTCACTTCACTCTTTTAGACTATGGGAATTTCACATTTAGTAACAGGATAAAATCAAGAATGTTTGCCCGCCTTAGGGCACCCAGAGTGATTCTCACCTCATTTTAATTTTGCTCAAGTCTGTTCCTGAGATTGAGGTTGGCAGTGATGAAGGACCCATAGTTCACAATAGGATGGAATACATGTACATAAAATGTTGTAAGACCCTGTGTCCACCACCCATGTTTTTTTTTTTCTAGTTATTGCTCTTTTGACGGAGGTTCGGGTCTTAATGCTGTCTACTATACCTCCTTTCGGAAAGTGAGATTGTGGTCTTCAAGGTACTGGAAGACCTGCACCCACTCTAGGTCCAGTCCCTGAACACAAATTTCATGGATATTGAGTGTAAGAGCAATGGCCTTTGATTTGGTTGCAAAAAATTCAGAAAGTGCTGGTCCCTCGCTCGGATATTCACAGTGGAGATAATTGCAAGATCCTCTGCATAGGTGAATGTCGAGGATGCTGATTATCAGATTGGTGAACTGAGCTAGACTAATAATTCTAGCTTGCCGTGTTCCTTATCAAATGGTTTGTGCTCTGCATTGTAACCTTGGAACCTGACTCTAGGAGTCTGTTCCTATAATAGACCTCTATCTAAGCCAAGAATTCGTTCTTCAGTTCCCTCCAGGATCTCCAGAATAGCCAAAGGATTCTTTTCTAAGTTCAGAAAGACAGCCGCAGAGATAACAATTATAATCATTTTCAGGGGAGTGGCTAGACCCTGTATTGAGTTCATGCCCTTTGGGAATCCATGGAGGCTCCTGTTTCACCAGATACGGCTGAGTATCATTCTCTCTACTGTTTTGCCGAAATAGCTAAGAGGATATATATGGGGTGGTACCTACCTGTTTCCTAAGTTTTAGGATTAGGACTATGTTAACTATGTTCCAGCTAAGGGAGATAGTGGACGTCTCATGTGATTTATTAATGAGTTTCAGAAATGTGAGCTAACCTTTCAGCATAGGCAAGAAATTATTTGGGTAGGAAAGAGTGAGAACTCTTCTTGTATCTTCTTAGCTCCCTCGAAGAGAACATGGAACGAGTCAGTAAAGATGCTTGGAAGAAGGCATTTTGACTTTACTCTGCGGGTAGACTATTTGTTCTCGCAGAGGACTCAAGCACTAGTTTGCTCGTCTCAGATTGTGGATCATGATGCATACACCCGAGACTTTTGTAGTGCATGTTTACTGTGTGGTTATTTTTTTTTATCTTATTGTTGTAGCACCATGAGACCTTATTACTCCTGAAGTAGAGACGAGTTTTGGGTCTGGTATGTGAGGTTGCCTGGTCCATGTGCTTGGGATCAAGCACATCCACATTGTCAGCCTCAGGAACTTCATTGTATGAGGCAATGCATTCTGAAAGCTTTGCCGGTTGGCCTTATCCACTCTCCATCAAGGATTATGCCGCCGGACCAACATCCATGGGGATGATAGCGACCCCATAGTAATTGCTCTTGCCAATGTCATCAACAGGTCATCTCATAGAGCTGCAGTGGCAAACGTGAGATCAAACAACCCAAGTCGACGTTGGTTCATGATTATTGAGAAGAACGATCTCAAGGACCTTGGCTACGCAATAGCCTGATGCATCTGATCTCTAAGAAAAAGGCAAGATAGGATGGTCGGTATTGTCTCCGCTATTATCACAAGGTCCCTTGTTGTAGTGCGATCCAAAAGCCTGGCCAGTTAAATCTCCATGTCAAGAGATTCGTTGCCATCTCTACAGTTAGGTGGATTGCGTATAATTAAACAGTGTATTGTCGCCTTGGCCAGAGAGATCAATCCCCTGGCTCCTGCTGAGCTTGGCAGGGCGAAGAGATAATATCTTGAAAAGCGAATTGTGTTTCCGGTTAAGTTCTTCTGGAGCGTAATAATTTCGACGTTCCTAGATCGAACAATTGTGTGAATAATGGCAATCCTTGAGGGAATACCGTTAGTAATGTGCTTATGTTGAGAGGGACCACGCTACTCTATGTTACATCTGTGTTATTCAAGTTATATCGTTTGAATATCAAGGGTCTGTTTGGAGGATGACTCCTCTTGGTTGCGTTGAGCTTGACCTGCATAGGTCTGTTTTTTTCCTCACTCGCTTTTGTGTTAAGGTCCTGTATGATCTGTGTCGGAGAGAAAAGGAAATCTCACCTTCAGTTGGAGTGGAGTGACTTCATGAGGCTCTGCCCCAGTCCCTCCTTCAGGGATATGTCATTGCTGTGACGAGCTGGGCTGCCATTTTCTTCTATACTTTGCCCTACACGTATAGTTCTACTCTTAGGGAGGACTTTGTGGTGTTCTTGGATCCCTTCTAGGTCTGATTCTTATAAGGAATACTCACACTCACAATTTATTGTCATTAGAATCCTAGGATTCTAGAATAACTACTAAGGACAATTCCTCGTTATTGTTGTCAACATTGTCAGATCGGGTGTAATTGATTGAATGTGTGATATTTGCTAAATAATAGCTACTTCTTTCACCCTCCCATACCCCCCACCTACCACAGACTCCAACAAGGGGAAGCGTTTAAGTACCTAATGGTTTAAGGGGTAGTGAGAGGGTATACGCGCAGCCACTGCCTCTGCCTCGTATTGAAGGTATTCGCTGGACCTATAAGAATTCAACAAGGCAGCGACAGGAGACCAACTAATTGACTTGATCGACCTAGGATCTAGGGATAAGTGACCAAAGAAGCGTGAAGCAAGCAATAGGACATGCCCGTGCGCGATACTACTCCACTTCCAAGACTTGAAGGGGAGTAGTGCGTTATCAGGGATGCCACGCACGGCAAACACTTTGATAGGTGAAATGCCAGGAGAGTGCCATCCCACCTACTAGATCAGTACCTGGAAACCATTCTGGTATCTCTCCGTGAACCATCCAGGGGAACGGTCATTCCTAAGGCATACACCTGTTCCCTATGAGGTAAGGAGTTCAAGTTCCCGCACCACGATAAAGCTGTTCCTTTTATGGGAGCCATAGAATGTAATACATTCATGAGAACTATGTCAGCAAGGACTGCTACTTTCTTCGAGAACTCCAGTGACGCTTTTCGGCAAAGATTATTTTTTTTATAATGTTCCCGACCATCATCAGCATCGTTTCTCAAAGTCGGCCAATTTTTCTTAAATTTAACCAGTTGTAATAATTAGAGAAAAAAATTGTGTTGCTCCGCAGTAGATTCTATCTTCTCTCTTCCTCTTCATAAACCCCTTCCTTTCTTCTCTCCCATTATAACCATTATCATGTTACATGAGGATGTGTATAGTTCAGCATTAGGGGGACAAGCATTAGTCGTCTATTTTTTTCCGGAAATTAATGTTATAGCAGTACAGTCTTTACCTGAAGTATATTTTTTACCCTTAAAATATGAATGACGATTTGTGTCAAGCTATGACTTTTTTTGGGAGGAAGGAGGAAATGGGGGTTGACTTTTATCAATGGCCGCACGGAACGCGTCTTTGAAAAGCACGCGCCTTTTGTGTTAGGGCGAAATATTTTGTCAACCTCCTTATAAAACTGTCTACATAGCACAATGACTAAATATTCTCGTCTCCTTGTGTGCTAACCGATGAATCTTAATGAGAGTGATCTAAACTTCACTCAGTAAGGTTCATGCGTCTTTGGGTATGTCTTCGGCCATTTTTCATCTTGTTCAGAGGTAGTTGAATCCAAGCGTCAAAATAGTTATTTGGTAGTTATCACTATTGGCAAGTTTTACAAATCGAACCTCTTATAATCTTAAAATCAGAACTCATATCATTCGATATGTAAAGTCCTCACTTATTTGTTTCGAAGCCAACCTCTTACCATCCAGGAAATTACATGCAATATAATAGTAATATCAGTAATTTTAGAAATCCATTGTTCTCAATAGGCTCTCGTAAGTGCTAGACTGTAAACTTATGTATCACTTAAATATAGTAATTTTTTAAAATATACTTTTATGGACTAGTGAATAAATCAAATTAGCATATTAACACTTATTCCAAGTGACTAAGTTCTGCCTTTGTAATAAGTGTGGCCCATCGCACGTTTGCGTTTTCCCCATTAGAATGATGAAGGAATCGTGCTTGCTGCTTGCATTTGAATAACAAATATCTCATATGAGCCTTTGTGAGAGAGAGAGAGAGAGAAAGAGAAAGAGAAAGAGAAAGAGAAAGAGAAAGAGAAAGAGAGAAAAAAAAGAGACAGAGAGAAAGGAGAAAGAAAGAAAGAGAGAGAGAAAGAAAGAGAAAGAGAAAGAGAGAAGAAAAGAGAAAGAGAAGAAAAGAGAGGAGAAAGAGAAGAGAAGAGAAGAGAAAGAGAAGAGAAGAGAGAGAGAGAGAGAGAGAGAGAGAGAGAGAGAGAGAGAGAGAGAGAGAGAGAGAGAGAGAGAGAGAGAGAGAGAGAGAGAGAGAGAGAGAGAGAGAGAGAGAGAGAGAGAGAAGAGAAGAGAGGAGGAGAGAGAGAGAGAGAGAGAGAGAGAGAGAGGAGAAGAGAAGAGGAGAGAGAGAGAGAGAGAGAGAGAGAGAGAGTGAGAGAGAGAGAAAAAAAAGAAAGAAAGAGAGAGAGAGAAGAAAGAAAGAAAGAGAGAGAGAGAGAAGAGAGAGAGGGAGAGGGAGAGGGAAGAGAGAGAGAGAAAGAGAAAAGAAATATAGAGAGAGAGAGAGAGAGAGAGAGAGAGACAGAAGAAAGAGAGAGAAAAAAGAAAGAAAGAAAGAAAGAAAGAAAGAAAGAAAGAAAGAAAGAAAGAAAGAAAGAAAGAAAGAAAGAAAGAAAGAAAGAGAAAGAGAGAGAGAGAGAGAGAGAGAGAGAGAGAGAGAGAGCAAGAACGAAAGTGTGATTGTCTCTTAGGAAAAAATAAAAACAAAAAACACAGTGGAGAAATAGCTGACAAAATACTTTGTATGTGGTTAAGGAAACAACATCCTATCCCAAGATATAAGTATATTAAATATTGCACAAAGCATTTCCTTTGTGACTTGCTACTGAAATGTTAGATCAGCACATACCGTAAAAGAAAATATCAAAGACTTTTTTCTCTCTCTCAAAATTTCACTACACGAAATTTGTGAATACAAACAAATATGATTAAGTGACAATACAATACAGAGCAGGGTATATCATAGCGCAAGAATACATGAAGTGATCTGAACTAACATTTTTATTGCAACCTACCATCAATACAGAAGCTGGATTCCAACTAATTACTACATGTCAGGTACATCTTGACTGAAGCACTACGAGGACTGCTTCTTAGCTTGGCCATGTGTTAAAGGAACGGGATTCGATTACATAGAATTATACTCCTAAAGACTCTACATCAAATCAAATCCCTTCGACTTACACATGTTTTGGAAAATAGCCTTAGACAATTGACAGAGGTACAATATTACAGTATGGATTAGTTTATAATTCGGGAAGTAGAATACCAGTTATTGCTGTCGAAAATGCAATGACCTTTTTCTGGAATGACAAATTAGCAAAATAACATTAACTCAATAGCAGTCTATTCTTCAAGGACAAGGTTGCAATAATTTTATCAAACAAAGTAAGACCACTTTAAAATACCCATGAAGTTATCGGTAGTAGTCATAGTTGCAGTCATAGTAGTAGTAGTAGTAATAGTGGTGGTGGTAGTACTAGAAATGTAGAAATGTTACTAGTAGTGAGGAGCAGCACTAGTAGATATAACAATAATGTGGCAATGATGATTGTGTTGGTGTTGGTTGTAATGGTAGTAGTAGTAGCATGTGTACTTGATTTATATCATATTATAATAATAATAATAATAATAATAATAATAATAATAATAATAATGATAATAATATTTAGAATCAAGAGAATATTACAAGAAAGTCCGCAGAATTACAATGTCCACATTATGTGATTCTACAAACACCTAGTAAGTCTAATTAACAACAATCTCACAATAGTTACAGTGAAAGAGTGCTTTAGCAAACAAACATTTTGCATGTCAATTTTATATACAAAAGAAGATATCACCAATGTACAGTGAAGCAGTATTATTTTCTGTGAACAAGTTAGTGCTAACCTCAGCATGACTGTAGACAGTATGAAGATAAACCACAAAATAATCTTTCCTCAGTAATTACTTTTCTAGATCCGTAATACTGCAAGATATTTCACTAGAGTGAAATTCAACATTAATCACCTCTCACGTGAGATTGAGCATGTCATTACTGACAACCGAACAGAAATCATCATCAGTTATCGTAAGATTTATGCAAAGAACACTAATCTCTAGCAAAAATAATTATTTAAATATTTCTCTAGTTATATACTTTCCTACAAATACATTAATCCCTACCATCACAAGATACAAATATCCCTGTACCATTCTATAATCTAAAGATACTTCTTTTAAGTCCAGTCATACCAAATGCAACAACACAATTCTACAGTAAACCTTTGCAGTATGGAAGAGGGGAGAGAAAGCATTGGAAACAAAATCATATATATGATTACAAGATCTAGAGTATCTATAAATTATTTGATCTAACTTTAAATGTACAGGCACTGCTACCACTTACCATGACTCTAAAAAAAATATAAAAAGAAGAACAGGAGAAATTCATGTGAAAACAATGGCACCCCTTACTGAAATTGAAGGGGACTCAGATCAGGATTGGAAGATAAATACTGTAATTCATAAATATATATTACCATAGCTATCACTGATATGACTTGTGTGTTCAACCTCTGTCACCTTTTCACAGCCATACTTTGGCACAAAAGCTGGCAATAAAGAAAGAAAAAAATAATAATAATAATAATATTGATGTATAAAACAATAAAAATAGAAAATAGATCATTTTTCAAATATCGGCAAAGCATTGCAAATTCAAATACAATGTTTACATTTTTGATTAACTATTCATGCTGTTATCATATCAAAGTTTAGATGATGTTATAATCTGTACAAAAATGAAAATATATAATACAATATAACTTTATAATGATACTGATGAGCAAAACTATATAATATCATGAACTTTATAAAAATAATCCAGTTTCACTGCATCCATATACCCTTACATAGATCTTACTGAACATTAGTCTCAAGGGTCAAACACAAATGGTAAATATCCACTACACAGAACAGCTGGTAAAATATCTGAAAACCACAACCACAGTTCTAATTACATTTTACATACATCATTACAGGAATTCATTATTATTACAAAAGCAAAAATTATTTCAACATACAATGCAAACAGTCTCCAGTCAGAGCTTCCACCACATAAAGCCTAAGTGTAACTCTTACATTAGTTTGTCCCATACCAGCAGCTTGTTGAGAGCACACTCCTTTTTTCCTCCACCAGATTCCTCCATGCTGTCATTTCAGATGTGATAACAAAAATACAATGTAAACTTTGGCTATATTCATGTGTGCATCTACTATTCGGAATATAGTATTATAAAAAGTGAAGCACGTAGTATGGTGGAGGCAGTGAAGGTCCCTCTAACTATTTCAACTTATAACCTATGGCAGTGTGAGTAATGCCCATGTTAAAGAGAACAGGCAATATATTCCCTACATGATACTATGCACTAAAAGAGTACAGCTGAAGAAGGTAGAAAATAATTAATACAATATTCTACTGGCATGAATGACTACAAACCAAATTCCGTGAAATGAAATGCATTCCTTCCAATTCTAATTCATATTTCCTTACAAATGATGTTATTTTTTTTTTCTTTTTTCTCATTACCAATATTGAAGAAATGGGATTCTCCTAAACTCTCAAAATCATCAAATATCAAAAGCAGAAGTATTTGAGTACCTGGCTCTTTCATCTAGAATCCTATGTTAAAAATGCACACTCACAGACATTGTTTTTTCTCTTAACATTAAACTTTTTCCAATCTAGCCAAATGGTAACAACATAATTCAACAAAGACAAAAATATATACCAGAATAATGACAATAATAACAATGATACAAGAAAATATCTAAAAAAAAATATTATAATTAAAGAAAGAAAAAAAAAAAAAAAAACTGTAATCAAAAGAATTCACAATACTTTCCTGAAACAAAAAAACTAAGTGCTCCTAACTTTTACACACCGTTATTCTGGGAAACATGTTAACATTTATGAAAAAGAAAGAAAGAAAAAAAAAGAAGATTAATAAGAATACAAAAAAGAAAAAATATTCATATTATTATAAAAGAGCTAATTACTGAAATAAGATAAATACAAGCAAACTAAATTCTAAAATGATGTTAAACAATTAGGACATCAGGATCAACAACAAATCTTTTAAATTAAGTGCTATCATTTGATATATTACTAAGTTCATACAAGGTAACATTTTTAGCTTTTGGTTCATGAAACAGAATTTCTAAATAATGATGACTGCTTTATGGAAAGCTATAGCTCCTGCACATTCATGTAATATATACATGTTTGGTTATATGCCATCATACAGTAGCTAATATCAATCTTCAAAATTTAGCTCTATCAAAAAAAAAATTCAAACAAAATCTTAATGTCACAGCTAAGAGCCAACTGTGCACAAGTTTGTATACATTCATAAATATATTAGTTTATGCAAATAATCTTTATCACCTGGATAATATATAATTTGATATAATCACCATTCCATCATAATCTAGTGTCAAAAACAAACTAAATTTTTTCCATTAACTTGTAATAACTGTTCACATCTCTATCAACAGATTTTCATAGACCTTTTCTTAAAATAAATCCACTCCTCAAGATTTCATTCATTCAATATTACCATTAAACATTTTCTTTATACAACCATATATCTAACTCCTTTATACTCAAATTAGTGAAAGCGACGGTTAACATTTTCTCTACAAAAAGTCTTCGACCGATTTCTAAACTCCAAAATATACGAAGAAACAATCTTTCCCAGCAACAATTTCCGTGTGACAATAAATATCTTAGACCCATTTCTTTATCTATATCAAGAAAACTATTAAATTTCAAATTTCACACATAGGGATCACAGACTACAAGCCAAGTCTAGGAAACAGATAATGTGCACTCAAAGAGTTCAATGAGCTTCAGTTTGCTTAATGTAATATGTCTTACAAAATATTCATCCAAAATATTACAACTATAAAGAAACCAACATGTGAGACTAAACTTCTCAAAGTCAGTTCTTTTATCACAGAATTGTATGACTCGGGGAAATGGGGAAACAGTATCGTCCATACGGCAGTAATCAACCACAATATATCAATAAGAGTACTAATATGTTGTAGCTAGCACTAGCAAACATTATGGTGAAACAAATTACAACATGAACATGTAGACAGGACACGATATGTGAGAGAGGAGAGGAATGGTTAGACAAGAAGTGGATAGAGAGAGAAGAGAAGGGAATTAAGAAGAGATGAGAAAGAGAAGAAAAAGAAAAGAGTAAATGGGAGAAGGGAAAGGGATAAGGAGAGAGTGAGAGTGAGAGTGAGAGTGAATGTGTGTGTGTGTGTGTGTGTGTGTGTGTGTGTGTGTGTGTGTGTGTGTGTGTGTGTGTGTGTGTGTGTGTGTGTGTGTGTGTGTGTGTGTGTGTGTGTGTGTGTGTGTGTGTGTGTGTGTGTGTGTGTGTGTGTGTGTGTGTGTGTGTGTGTGTGTGTGTGAGAGAGTGAGAGAGTGAGAGAGAGTGAGAGAGAGAGAGAGAGAGAGAGAGAGAGAGAGAGAGAGAGAGAGAGAGAGAGAGAGAGAGAGAGAGAGAGAGAGAGAGAGAGAGAGAGAGAGAGAGAGAGAGAGAGAGAGAGAGAGAGAGAGAGTGTGAGAGTGAGTGAGAGTGAGTGTGTGTGTTCAATTTATTCCACTTTTTTCAAGTTATACATGTTTCCTATAAAAATGAGATCAGTCAGACCTTAAAAGAGCTATGTCTGTAACAGATATGATATTCACTCTAAGTCACGGAGATTGATGGTTGACTGTGGATCTGTAGTAGGGTCAGAGAGCAGATCATGTCCCATTAGAGTTTCTTGGTACAACTCACTAGTGACAGCATCATCCTATCAATGGAAAAGACAAGCATAAATGACCATGAAAATAAATGCTTTGAAAATGACAGGTGACACAAACTCTGAATCAATAGCTCCAAAAATATATCTGATTATCATAAAAATAAAAACTTATTTGATACTTTTTAGTCTGGAAACCGTAATGACTAGAAGTTTATTCTCATGATAAACATAAAATACAAGACATCAGAGGAAACAGTTTAAAAACAAGGGACCTTACCTGCAGCAAAGTTGACTGAAGATGTGATGTAGCTGGAAGAGTAACTGCTGATGCTGATAACACGACATCATTGGTGAAATTCAACCCACCATCAGTACCTGGGTACATTGATTAATCTTATTTTAATACATAGCTAATTTTCATATCCGTTATGATCAAATGAATAAAGAAATTGTAAACTTTTTAAAATGATAAACAAATAATTACATAATAAGGATAAAAAAAATATATACATAATCTGTCACTATAATTTCCTTGGTCTCCTGTTTCACTTTTAATTTCACCAGATATTCAACTATTTGTGTCAATTTCCATCAGTGAGGGATCTGACTATAATACCAAGAAGTCTATACATATAGGCCATGAAAAAGGTAATTCCACAAAGGAAAGGTAGACCACAATTTCATTTTCCACAAAATCTTTTCTTACATAAACATGGAAGAACATGACCATTAAATATTCTTTACAAGGCTGTAACGGCAATAATAACATTAAAATTACAAGAAGAAAAGTGTTAACTCACCTGATATATGACATCCTAGTTCTGCCATTTTCTTTGCTAAATTCATCTGCTGTCTTTTTCTTGCTCGACGTGAACGAATGATGTTACCCAGGACATCGGTTCTTGCCGAGCCTCCAGACCCAGACACTGAATCCTTTGATATAGTTGGCATATCAAGGGACTCTACTTCATTTTCCCCATTACCACCAGCTGTATTCCCCATCAGAGTGTCTGGCATACCAACATCCATGCCTTCGATGGTTTCTGCTGCCGCTCTCCCTTCCATCACGATAATGGGTGGAATGCTAGTACCATCTGTAAGATTTATTTGAGATTATTTTTGAACAAGAAACATGTTATCTTACACTCACACACTTGAACATACACACACACCAACATATAATAAAAACACTCCCTTTAGATTTTTTTAATTATCTATCAATTTGATTTCTTAAACTTGAATAGAGAATTTTAAAACAATTTTAAGAACTATTATACACATACACAATGTATATCATAACAGCCTATTAATAGATTTGCCTAAGGAATGGATGACTCGTGCACTCTGAGTCTGAACTTTTTTCATAACATACTTATATATTAAATTTAATTTTAGTTTCCTATTTGCTATGCTACCATGTTTTCTAAAGACAAACCTGTGCCAATGTCTCCATTGATAAGCTCAATACTTGAAAGCAGAGTGGCATGCGTGTCCCCAGCATGAGATGAAGGTGCCAGTGAAGAGGCCGGAACATTGGGATCAAGAGTAGCAGAAGCTGATGTAGAACCACCAGCTGTCAGCGGCAGAAGGTGGTCCATCATAAGGTCCTTTTCCCCTAGTAGTGTTATATAATCCAACTGACTTGTATCTGTGGCTGTGGAGAGACAGGTATTATATACTGCATCTATATGCACCATATCCATCATTAGCCTCCAAGGTTAGAAGATCAAAAATGCCATCAGAAACTCAAGTAGATACATAAAAAGGCAAAGAATGGAATATGCCTCTTACACTCACTGAGGATAGTGTGGTTCTTCAGCATGTGTTGACGAAGGTTGAACTTCGAGTTATAACTCTTGTCACAGGTATCAATAGGGCAGTGATAAGTTACTTTATTATTGTTCTCTTTGGTTTTCCCTTCATGCTTCTTCAGGTGCACATATAGGCTGCTTTTCGCTGTAAATTTTGCATTGCAATCTGCAAGAAATAACACATCGTAATAATATATATACATATAGAAGTAAGTGGTTAAAGTGAGCTACATAAGCTCAAAACACTAAACCAAATAGTTATTTATATAAACATCAAGGAACAAGCCCTTCAATTCTGAAAAGGTAATTCATTAAACCTTTTGTGATTTAACATGACACAAAAAGAAATATATATACCAGAATATAAACCATTCACAATGAAAACAATTAATTTCCTCATTACGTACGTTCAACAGGACACTGGAAATTCCTGACTCCAGTGTGGATGAGAAGATGGCCCTTCAAGTGTTCAGATCGCAAAAATGATTTCTGACATATGGTACAGGTAAACTTTCTATCATTTGTATGCTTCCGTTGGTGACGACTCAATTTACTTGCACTTTGGAAAGACCAATTACAACCCTGGAAAGTGAAAAATAATTGTCATTCACATATGTTTTGATGCATAATAAGCATAAAATATATAAAATCATAAAATGAATCTACTGAATTTTCAAGCTTTCCTCAATGCAGCATAACTAAACAATGGAATAAAAAAATCTATTATAATCAATAGCACAAAAGAAATATGCCTGTTTGCTCTGGCACCCATAACAAGAATGTACAATGAAATACAATTGGAAAAAAGTACTCAGGATCTACCTCATAAGTGCAGATAAATGGTCTCTGGCCGGTGTGCACCCTCATGTGAGCTTTTAGCCTACAAGGTTTGTCAAACTTCTTCCCGCATCCCGCCCACTGACATCTCAGTTCCTCTTCCTTGTGATGACTGCGCATGTGTGAGGTTAGGGAGTTTGGTGTGAAGTATGATTTACTGCAGCCATCCACACCACACCTGTTTCAATAGGCAATAATGTAAGGCAATATATATACATAAATAAAGTGACCCAACAAGTCATTACAAACCAGTTAATTATCAAAGAATTATCATCCCTAACTGTCAAGTGCAGAAAAAAAGAAGAAAGACAGAGAAAATTGAAGCTGAGTTCATGTCATGTTAATGTTAGGTTATATCAACAGTATCACAACCCTCATTGTTTCACATCCATTTACTTAACCTTTTGGCTGCTGAAATTGCAAAAATGCGATTTTTAATATATACCCCTTGACTGTGTAAATTGAAAAAAATGTGATTTTTAATATTTACCCCCTGACTGTATAAGT
Source organism: Penaeus japonicus (assembly GCF_977035675.1). NCBI lineage: Eukaryota > Metazoa > Arthropoda > Malacostraca > Decapoda > Penaeidae > Penaeus > Penaeus japonicus. The sequence goes on from NW_028234411.1 coordinate 5,948,264, forward strand.
TGCAAAAATGCCACAAAATAAAATTCAACACTTCTCCAATTTAATTTTTTCATCTTATACAAATGTTGTTTATAATATGAACAACTATATGTATGTTTTTTTTAACTACACTGGCTATGTTTTTGCAGATTATCATTACATATAACATCATTTATTCCGGGAGTATTTACTGCAAAAAAAAATTAAAAGTGCTAAAAAACACTTTCTTTTCGGCTTTGTTGAAAGATATGGTCTTTTTTTTTAAATTCATGATTTTTTTTTTACCATAGGGTAGTATACAAATTGGCAATTTGGTTTCTGAGGGAAAACTGGTATCTCCTAGGAATAATTTTCTACTTAACTAATAAAGCCAAAGGGTTAAAGTACAGATGTTCAATTAACAAAAAACAAAGAAACTAAGAATATACAACCAAATACATAGACATTCAATATATGCAAAACTTACTTATAAGGAGCCTCTACATCTTTGTGTGTCTTCATATGGACCTCCAACTCCCTCCTCGTATGGAAGGCTTTTGTACATTCTGGCAATGAACACATCCAACACTTTGGTCGTTGATGTAGTCGGAGATGCGTGTTGAGGTTGTAGACTGTGGTGAATCTTCTATTGCAGTTAGGTTCTGAGCACTGTAATCAGAATAAATAAGCACATGTACTAGGTAAACTAAACTACATTTTTTCTTTCACTTTGAACTTACTTACACCAGGGTTTATATTAGCATAATGCTGCTCCTGCCTACTAGATAACAAGCGTGTGCACAAGATCTCTCCTGGTGCGATGAGAAAAAATAATGAAATAAATAAAATTCTCATAAATAATAAGCAGGACAATTGGAAAGTAATCTTATTATTCTTGAACAATCTTAATCCTCTGAGTGAGAACACAGCATTTAAGAAATTCATATACTGTAATACTAATGGTAAGTTACTCTAACAACCAGCATATCTATTATCATCATACATAGAAAGCTCATAATGACTGTGACATTTAATTAATATGCATGGTTAACTTTCAAAATGACGCCCCCTGATATAAATTTTTTCCTAATTTCTTAAATTTTGTGCTTCTAAGCCCTCCTAAAGGAAGTTAATATCCTTGGAAGTTATCTTTTCATATGTGAAAACCTGAGAAACTATATTCTGTTTCATATCATGAGCTTGAGGTGTAGGTACACTTCTTTCCATTTACAAATAGTCAGTAGTAGCAGTCATATTTCCTCTTGTAATTAAGGATACAAGTATATTTGTTGAATTGATACTTTCCAGAATTGGTCATAATGAAACAAGTATATGGAAGTATCCCATAATTTTTTTTTTTTCAAATACTTTACATCCTCATTCGAAGTTAAACTGAGAAAACAAATATACTTACTGCAAAATCCCTTCTCTTAAGATGTGTTTCGATATGTCTTTTCAGTTTATACCATGTGTAGAAAGCCCAGTCACAATTTTCGTAGCTGCATTTGTAGGGTCGGATTCCATTATGACTTAGAAGATGCACCTTTAAAAGAAAAATACCAGTTTCGTTAACCACTTTCTTTTTATCAATATCTTAAGCACTAACTTCTAAAATAAAATAAATTTAAAAAACACATTTTAAACACTCAATGGATTACCTTTAAGGATGAAAGCTTGGGGAAATGTTTACAGCAACCTTTTATTGGACAGAGCCAACGCTTTCCCCCTTGCGGTGAAGGCTCACACTGCAGAGAATCTATGTGAATACCTAATTCTTCTAAAGCCTTGTCTGCTACCTCATCTGAAACTACAATAAAAGAAATTAGATAATCCAATTAATAATACACACCGCGAGAAGTCAGACTTTATTATAGATGACCACAAAAAGAAGTCAGACATATTTAGAGAAGAACAGATCATAATATAAGATTTCTTAAAACTTTCTAACATGGAACTCTGCACTAGAATTGTATTTTATGTCATCTGCTGCAACCTCCTCAAGTTCTGATACCTTTATTGGAAAAGTTTAGTCTGAAGATTTCTGGGCTTGAATTATAGGATACACATTCAACATTTGGTGGAAGAACAACAAAATTTAAACTCGACTTTAATAAACTTATGCTAGACACTTAAGAAAATCAATATTTTATAACACATCACACTGCCTTCTCGTGATACCAGTAAGATAATTTTCTCTAGAATGATTTACAAAAGACTTATGCTAGGTCAATAAAAAGCCTTGAATTTTAGCATACTGAAGGAGGAATACTTATACCTTTTACATACTACTTTCTGTTTTTGATAAACCTAAATATTCCCATTGAGAATGGTGTTTCACATTTCATCTAAAGTAAATTAGTTTTCAATACTTCAAATAGTGAAAGTTGTAGGCAAGGTGCTACATATATTTGGTAATAAAGAAAATGTATTAACCTTGTATATACATTTGTGTGAATGATAAACAAAAGCAAAAATCTAACTTGGTTTAAAATTACATATTCTTATCAACAGTAGTAATAATAATAGTAATAATAATAAATAATAATAAAATAAGAAGTGCTTAAAACTTACCACCAGCATTGCAGGAAGTAACACGTTTGCAAAGTGGCTGTTGTGAAGCTCCAACTTTTCACTCGCTCTCTTCCATTTACCCACAAAACTTTACCAAGATGGCTTACACCTCTCATATTCTCACCATATCCTTATACATAATAAACTGCTATCAATCTCTGATGCTTTTCCTAAGTGTAAAGGTATTACATATACCAATATTAACCTTAAAACTAAATTCTCATCATACTAAAGACATCCTTGGCTAAACTTTGACTAGGTTGATGGAATAGGTTCAGTTTATGCTCTCAATAAGTTTTTGGGTGTAAGTTGAAGTTTTATATACTCTCTGTTGAAAAAATCCATTCATACAAAAGAGAAAGTTACCTGTGTCATTTCTAATTCTTGTCCTTTTTGTATATCTATGTATGACTTGAAAGCAATAAAATTTATTGTGGAAACTCGGCTCCCCTTAAATCACATCTAAAGCAACCAAATAAAAAAACATGATTGTCACCTCTAGTCCTCTTAAAATCACTCACATACCTGTACACATTTCCGGGTTTTCATCGTTAATATCTTCGTCGTTCTGTGTAGTCGTAGATGAAGAAGGAGAATGCGCAGATGTCTGAAGAAGGTCGCCGGAGACTAAAGACGAAGCTGACAATGTGTCTAAGACAGAAGGGACTGAGACCATGGTGGGTGGAGCCCCAGGGCGCAAGGAAAGACCCACACCTTCATTCTTCACTGTGGAAAAATGTTATTCAGAATTACAAAACAGGAAGAAAAACAATCTCCTTACTGAAACAATGCATTAAAAATTACATAAAGTATATGTTACATATCCTAAAATTGTATGGTTCCAATAACTGGGAAGTCTAAAGATTACATGAATATATAAAATAAAACTCTGGCAAGAGTTCTGGCCTGGTCAGGTTCATGCTTGACCAGACCCCTCCTAGTTGACTCAGATGTGTGTAGGTGTTTGCTCAAAAAAATCCATAGCTTTAATAAATTTATATAAAGTGTGGTGAAACATAGTAGTAGTAATAGCAATGATAATGATAATAATGAGTAATCAATAATATAATAGTAAACAGTAAAAAAAAATATATATATAAATAATAATAATAAATAAAATAAAAAATAGTAATAATACTAATAATAACAATGATAATAATAATTGATAGTGACAATGATAATAATACTAATAATAATAACAATAACATTATCAATAACAACAATAACAAATAATACTAATAATAGAAACAAAGATCACAATTAAGCCAGAAAAATTACAATTAGACGTATTAAGAATAGAAAAGAATGAAGGAAACAACTAATAGGCTTTCCTTTTTTTTCTAAACAACTACTCAATTGATCAAAACCATCACAGAAAATGTATTTCCAACAATAGGCTCATTATAATTTAACAATTAAGTACTTACACTGTGATTTGTCAGGTGAGCTGATAACTGGTAAACGTGAAGCTCTGCCGTCTGAACAAGTTGATGGTGGTGAAGAATCTATCTGCGTTTTCTGTGAAGCTAAGCTGGTCTGTATCCCTTTAGCAGTTGTTAAGACAGCTTCTGTTACTGATGTAACTGGGGGCTTCCCTGTAAGCCCTGAGGCTGAAGCAGTTACAAACACTGGCGCCGTTCCTATTATAGATGAGCCTACACTATTACATGTCACAACTCCACTACTTGCAGTTGGACTTAAAGCACTAGTAACTGGAGTTGATCGAGCAGTTGCAGCAGCCTGTCTCAGTAAGGCGAGTTGCCCTTGTTGCATTCTTGATATGGGAGCTTTGACCTCTTGAAGAACCTGGTTTATCTCAAAATTTTGAGGACCAGAAGCACCATCTTTTCCCCCGGTCCTTGTCTGTCGGGCTGTCCCCTGGTGTACCTCTTGAATTAATCTATGTGCTGTGTGGGCTGAGCGCAGCAACTGCTGTGGAGTGAGTCCCAGTGGCTCCAAGTGAGGCTCCCGAATACTTGAAACAGCTCTAACTAAATCACAGGTGTTGATCTTGAAGACAGTGTGCTCTTTATTTGATGAAACTATATTTACCGTTGTGAGATTTGCTTTACGATCAACAGTAATTGTTATATTAGCAGTGCCGGGCTTGCTTGGAGGCTGCACAGCAACAACTTTTAATGGAGTAAGTGTTAATGGTGTATTTTCTTTTGGAGGTGCAATGGTTTTGGGTGCCATAGTGCTTGGCTGTGGGGCCTGTTGCTGCATCTGTTGCCCTGGAGCAATCAGAGGTCGGAGGATGAAGGCTGGCCGTGGCAACTGTGCCCCACCCACTGTTGTGGTTGGAGCAGCATTTGTAGTTGCAACAGCAGTAGAAGAGGAAACTGGTGGCGTCGCTAACCGCAGCTGAACCATTCCAACTGGTAACTTCTTTAATTCTGCTCGCACCAAACCTGATGGAATTTTAAGCAGCCCTTTTGGAGCCATATTGACGGACGTGGTAGTGGTTGTAGTTGTTGCAGTGAGACTTACCATTGTACTGTTAACAGGGGTGTGTATCAAGTTATTACTATTGGTAGTCACTGTCCTGGGCATAATATTACTTATGTCGCTCACATCCAGTATTGAGATAGGAACGGAAGTTGAATAACCATGTGACGTCGTAGTTGATAAAGTCGTCGGTGGAGGTGGCATGACGGTCGCCGTCTGATGACTTAGAGAAAAAGTGTTGGATGAACTCTTGTCCTGAGATGCTTGGTTCTCCTTGGGTTCTAGTTTTACTAAAAATGTCCCAGGTGATATGCTTCTTTCTGGCTTTGGGGGAGTTTTGTTTAGGTTCTCAAGCATGTCACTTGCACTTGAACTCTCTATCTCCAGCGTGTCATTCGAAGCATCCATTGCTAATATACTTGAAAGCTTGCTGTCGACCTCGCTGTTAGGACTGGCGAGGATATCCTGCGGTAGTGTGCTGCTGTCATCGCAACCTCGAGTCCCAAAGGGGTGAAAATTGAAATCTTCCTCAATTTGGTTTGCAACCTCCCTGCTCCTCTGGCCTTCTGCCTTCACTGGAGTTTCGTCAAAACCCAGCGGCCTTGATGCCATATTTTCGATCTCCTGTGGGCTCATAAGTTTGATGGGTTGAATATTCCTCACCATCAGATCGAGCTCATCAGTGGACTCCTGGCTTGTGCTTGCCTCCTGAGTGCTTGATGGCAGGGGGTCACTGCATTCCATTGGCTCTGGCAGAGATTCGCTTTCTCCCATGGTTGATCCCGAACCTACGGATTCCTTCTTCTCCATCGTGACAGCCAGGAGCCGCGCCCATTCTTCCTGAGCACCTGGCAAGAGCAGTTCTTCAAACAGGCCTCGGTCTTCAGCTGGTAACGAGGGCATGTTTTCTAATTTTTTTGCTCCGCACTTCTTGCCCTGGTCCGTCAAAAGCAACTCCTCAAATAAGCCCTTGTCTACCTGCATGAGCGTTTCTAGCCGTTTGGTGAAACTGTTTCGGCGACTCCCACTTCCACTAAGATTGTCACCCATGTCAGGGAATGTAAACTGGCTGGGCAATGTACTACTTGATGTGCCAGCGTCATTAGCTCCATCTTTGGAAAATACGAGCCCATAGTCCTGGCCACCCACGTGAAACTGCACACTACTCTTAAGATTAAAAAGGTCACTGATGTCAATCTCTGAGGGCTTGATTTCTGAGTCAAAGTCAAAGCTTGACAAACTGTCACTCCGCGTTTTGAGCCATTCCTCGATGTGCTGCAGGTCCGCCCCCAAATCACTGGTTGGATCCACATCCTCCTCGCCCGCCCTGAGCATCCCGTTTATAACGTTATCACTGTCACAATTCCCATTAATACCCCCGCTATCACTGCCGCCATGTTGTGTTGTGGCGTTGCTTATGGAGGGCGTTCGGGATAGAGGAGCAACCCCCTGCCCATCACACCCCACCGTTTCATTGCCTCCATTCTTGAGGATGAACACACGTCTAACCTCCCCAACATCGTCGCGTGAAATGTTTAGGGTTCCGTTGTGTGACATGTGAACCCCCGTCTCGGAGTTACTATGGGGTCTTCCGAGAGAACAAGGATCAATGGGAAGCTCGCGCGCTAGCCACAGGCGCTCGCTGAGTGGCTGACGCCGAGCCCGAGACACGAAAAACGAGTCTTGGCCGCGATGGAATGTCCTGAGGCTCGATTTTAATTAACAATCTTTTGTTTACATCTTACTTTGACCTGTTGCACCGGGTGTCATGCAACAGAAATGTACCTGTGCATATGAAAGGTCATAGTGGCATGTTTTGTACACCTCTCAGCTTCAGTCTATTCTGACTATGGCAGATCTAAGAGATCGCCCCATGAATGAGTTTCAAAACGAGTCTCAAGAATCGGCCATCTCTGTCCTGTCTCTCATTACACACCTATATATATCAAATGATGCAGTATTCCTCGCTTAAAGGAAAAATATAGAAATAAGCTTATTCATTTCTTTATTCACATCAAGTGATAGACTACACTTGGCAATACAAACCGAATATACAATAAAGCGAATTCTCGCGGCCCGAGGTTTCACGCTGGGCGAGAGCATGACGTACATATTAAGCCCATCAGAAACAAAACAAAACAAAAAATAAGATCATTATCCCAATACAAATAATACTCAGCGATTCGGAATTTCCCAATAAATAAATATTTCTTACAAGCCGCACAACTTTTAAATAATCAAGAATGGAATCCGTTAACTTGACGGATCCCTACGTCATCATGACGTCACGGCTCAACCAACACGAGTTATAAAAACGATAAAAATTTAAACTTCTAGCGGTGTACGGCAGCTCGTATCAGCTGACCTGAGAGATAGCAATAACACTCATTCGCGCCGCACCTTCAACATGAAAGGGTCGAGTTGCAAAGTCTTTGGCTCGGTGTTTCTACTGGCATGTCTCGCGGGCTTGGCTTCCTGTGACGAGGACCGTGGAAAGGGTAGATATGACTGATGGATATATGTCTTTATAAGTTTGGAATTAAGGAACGAAAAAAAGTTGATGTTTAATGGGTATGTCGGAATGTACGATTTATGATAGAGAGTTAGGACAAGTGTTTCCTCCTACACTTGATCTGTGATGCTGATATTAGATGATGTATAACTGACACGTGGCATTGGTTACGGTGTAAAGAGAAGATCAGTTTTATTTAATCATTTTTTGGCAGTTTGTTTCGGTTTGTTATTATATTCTAAGTTAATTGAGTAATTGTTTTGTTGTTATCCATTCCTATAAGAACTTATGAATTCATGTAATTATGAATGATTTAACCAGTAGTGTTCAGCTAAAAGATAATGTCTTTTTCACTGACAGCATTGAAGAAAATGTTACAAATGTTATGAAGACAAGTATTAAGAACTAAAATATCCTTATCACAATCTGTTGACTATAAAAATGACATTAGCAGTGATAGGACTAAACCTTTCAGCATATCAAAGGCCAACATATTTCTGTCTTGTATATTCTGGAAAGATATATCTTGTAGACTCTAGTGTTGATTTTTATGTCAAATATTGAACCAATCCAAGTTGTATAGCATCAGAATAATCTTATTGAAGTTTTCTTGGCCTTTCCAGAAGCACTAATGACACAGAGGCTCCAGTGATCACTTGACATTATACTAATATTGTGTTGAATTTGAGATTGCATTCCATCTTGAAACACAAGAAATATGATTATGAGAAAAGTACCATTTTGAAAGCCACTGTGGGTGTGTAACATGAGACCCTGAGAACTGGACTCCCTCTGCCCAACTTTCACCTCAACTGCAAATAACATTGAGTTTTCAACTTTTACAAGGAGCTAACTTAATCTTTCACCCCATATGATTTATCTAATGTTGCTGTGTCAAGTAATTACTGAATAATGGAGCAGCAAAGTTGAAAAAGTTCACTCTTGTATAAAAGGGGGGTGAAAATACAAAAAAAAAAAAAAAAAAAAAATGTAATGCAATATTATGTTCATTATAATTTGTATAGTTAAAATAAAGATGTACTCACATGTATATGTAAAATGCAAAATATAAAGGAAATTAATACTATAATTAGCTTCAGTCCTCCCCCCCCCCTTATCACAATCTTCATAATGATTTAAGAAACTCAATATACATCAATTGTCCTGTTATTGTTGATAGTATTTTGATAAATTGATAAAAACTGTGTGTGTGTGTGTGTGTGTGTGTGTGTGTGTGTGTGTGTGTGTGTGTGTGTGTGTGTGTGTGTGTGTGTGTGTGTGTGTGTGTGTGTGTGAGAGAGAGAGAGAGAGAGAGAGAGAGATTGATTCACACTAAAGATCTCTATTTCACTTTTATAGATAGTGCAAATTAAATGGATTACAAAACATTTTTGTGTACATACACATGCAATCTGGACATTTTTTAGATATTACACAAAAGTCAAGTAGATGGTAGAAAATACCGAGAAATTTATAATATTTTCAGACACAAAGATAAAGTTGAGGTTTGTTTTGAAATTATCATTATCATCATCATCATTATCATCATCATCCTCATTATAAAAAAAAATACCCCCAAAAATGCATAGTTTAATACATTGTCATAAAACACTGGTATGACAGTACTAAGATCAACTTTGATGGTGTACCAGTAATTAAAAAAGAATTGTATTTGAGCAGAAGGCTAAGATGTTTAAGTAGTCTCTAGAAACATAATAGTAATGAATACCTGTACAGAATTTCACTTCAGAATTATATGTTATGATTGTTATCTAAATTATTACTATTATTATTATTATTATTATTATTATTATTATTATTACTGTCATTTTACCAGTTTTACCTTTTTTATTCATTTTACTTCTGGATTTGATATCCTTTATGCAATCCTCAATTGTTAAAAAAACAAGATTGTTGCATATGGAATGTGACATATAGGTTTGAAATTCCTATGAATGATTTCATCTGTCTATTCATGCCAATATCATCAATACAACATCATACATATTCACTTTGAATCACTTAAATTCCATATCTGAAATGTACTATTTTTTTCTGCGTATTTACAAATAAGCAATATAGAGTTGATACCGTACATTAATTTCTGGGTTACTTTCAGGTCTTGGGGAGAAATATGACTGGCATACTTTGGAGGAAGGTCTAAAGATTTCAGAAACGACCGGCAAACCATTAATGCTCATTATACATAAGTCATGGTGTGGAGCATGTAAAGGTTAGTATGAAAAAAGGTAGAATATCTTTCTATATTTACATACATATCTATCTGTAGTATATATATTTCTAATATATCTAAATATATCCTTCCATATTGCATCTATATCTATCTATGCAATATATATCTATACTTCTGTATTATATATATATATATATATATATATATATAGATATAGATATAGATATAGATATTATGTATATATATGTATATATATATATATATATAGATAGATAGATCGATAGATAGATAGATAGATAGATAGATGGATAGAAATATATATATATATATATATATATATATATATATATAGATATATATAGATATATATAGATATAGATATATATATAGACATATAGATATATATAGATATATATTTGTATATATGTATATATTTTTCCATCTGAATTTCATCCATATCTGTTAACCTATCTATCTAACTATAATATTGCTGGGCAGTCTTGTTAGTGTTATGAATTTTGATGTAATGCTTTTGCTAAAAGATGACATAATTTACTGGAACAGTCTGACAAAGGGAAGTAATTGATTATCATTATATGACTTCCATGCCTGTAGATGCAAAATTCCCTGTATTTTGATTGTATAGTAGTGTGTTGTACTTAAACCATTCATTCTTTTAAAGCTTTCAAACCAAAGTTTGCTGCCTCATCTGAAATCCTGGAACTAAGTGAGAACTTTGTGATGGTGAATACTTTGGACGATGAAGAGCCAAAAGATGAGAAATACACACCTGATGGAGGCTACATTCCACGCATCCTGTTCTTAGGTAAATAGGTTATTGCCTGAGAGTTATTTATAACTGTGCAGATCGTTACACCCTCTTCTTTTATAACAGTTTCATTGTAATTGTATTGTGATCCATTTTTTCATTTACTTCTGTAATGATTTAGAATTTTTAGTGAATGGTCAAGTGACGTGATGGTATAAGGCTGTCAAAATCTTGTTGTTACAGAAGTTGAGAAAAATACAATGAGATAGATATTGCTTTCAATAAGATCATTTGAAAATATGTAGCATTGGTGCATTTTGAAATACAAGACAATAATAGATAGATATTGGAATGATTTTACCTTTTTTCTTTGCAGACTCAGAAGGCAAGGTGCATCCAGAACTGTACAATGTAAATGGAAATCCCAAGTACAAATATTTCTACTTTGATGATAAATCTGTAGCAGAAACGATGAAGGCAGCAGCCAAGGCATTATCTCCAGCATCAAGAGGAGAGGAACTGTGAACTATGACCTAGCTGTAGCCAAAGCATGAATTTGTATGCAAAACCTTGTACTTCATCCATGACTGATATTCCATGAGATACAAATTAGCCAAAGAGGGCCGATTGTACTATTCTTTTATTACTCTTTGTATGTTTTTACTTTTTTTTTTTAGATAGAAGTGACCTGTTTGTAGTAAGCAAAAGATGTTTTTATGTCTATATTACCAAAGAGAAGTTTATCCATCTTTAAGACTTTTAAGACCAGTGGATGGATAGCTCTTTTATTTTAAGTTATTTTCTGTTCTTTTCATTTTACCAAGTTGTGTGTTTTGTGCCATATCCATTTCAATTTGTGTAAAAAGAAAATATATTTGATAAGAGAATTCTTGATAGCATTGATCCTCATTTGACATAATAGAGAAAGAGTTAGTAAGGTACTAATTATCTTTTTTACTTGGATGTATTTTGGCTTTGATTACCTTGTAAAATGTAATAGGTGTTACCAAATAAATATAAATTGGATTATCCTGACAACTAAACCTTTTCCCAAACAGTTTATACAAGTAATTGTTCCAACTCTTTCCCTTCTGTATATTTGATCAAAATACAGTGCATTCTTATTTTTAACTCCTTAACGCCGGGTGACAAGATATCACGTCGAGTGATGGCAGGACCAGTCGCTGGGGACGAGATATTTTGTCATGACTGTCCTTCTGGCTGGTGCGCCGGGTGACCAGGCACATAGTCCGAGGTGTTTGGCTTATGTGTTTGAAATATCCCAGTGTTTTGGCCTTTTGGAGCCAAAACAACCCTGTTGGCAATGGATTTAGAAAATAGGATAACAATTTAGATAGTATCGCAAAATTTATTAATCAAAAGGTGAGTATGCAAAATAGGCACTTTACTTACAAATTACTAGATGTTTCATTGTATTTTAATGTTTAATTGCACAATATAGTATTGTAGGTATTTTACTAACCAGTTACTAGATTAATTCCATTTTATTGTATTTTTAACTGCACAATATAGTATTTGATATCAAGATTTTCGTTTTTTTATATAGGGGTACACTCAGGTGCATTGCACAAGACAATATATATTTTTCATCCAGTCAGGAATTTCTATACCTCTCATGCTAAAGAAAGAAATATCCATAATGCGATAGGAAATAATGAAATGAAATGAAACAAAAGTAAACACTGTGTACTGTCTTCTGCTCTATTTCTTTAAAGCAGATGCTTCACTGCCACTCAGAGTGTCTATATTTTGTCAGCAAACTTCAACAGCATCCAATGCTTTTGCTTCCCCACCCCTGGTCTATTGCCTTATGCCTCTTTCTTTGTTTCCCTCTTTCATGTAAAATTATTGATTTCAGGTATCTACCTCTTTCTGTCTTTGGTGGCATTAGGCAGCAGCATAAAAAAATTAAAACAAACACTGTCAGGAAATGCTATCATGCACCTTTCTGTACATCTGTCAGACATTTTCAAACCTGTAATCCAAACTATTATGTAATCTTTTACTTCATACAGGACAGAAATAGAGCAGAACCATGAAAATTTTGTGGAGGAATAGGATTCAAATTTATTGTTTGACATAGAGACCAGAGAGCAAGTTATGCTGCCTTGAAAGCACAAGAAGACTTTCTTGGTGACCAGGAACTGAACTTTAGTTGAGCTTATGACCAGTTTCATTCTATTGTCTCTTGCATTATGGATAGGGATTAATTATAAAGATAACATATAATTAAGCCCTATACTAGGAATGCTGATACTAGGAATGGTGAAGTCTCTAGCTATCTCAGTGATAGCTCTTAAACCTTACACTCAGATGGCTGACACTTGCATCCCGCTCAGGGCATGAGGAAATTATCACTGCTGCTAGATTAAACCGTTTCTGTGATGGGAAGGGGATGAGAGATTGTATCACTCATTACGGTTTTACACAGCCATAGCTATAACCAAGGTCCCACGTGGGTGGAGAGGGGCATTGGGCCATGTACCAGGACTTGGTATGCACTCTTGTGCTGTCCTCTCACTTTGTCACTCATTAGCAACCTTTCAACCTTTAGATAATTAGTGTACCTTCCATTGATTATATTCATGGTATGTGTTGTGGTATTAACCCAAATCCTCCGGATGGCATGCAGTGAAGACGGCACCTTCCTGGCCCAAATTCCAGCTGTCATGTAAGGTAACGGCACCTCGATGCCGGGCGTCATAAGATAAGATAAGACCCCGGCATGAGTTAAGGCCTACGCGGTAGCCTCCCGGAAATGCATCGTGCGCCAATTATCAACGACCCGGAGCATTTGGGTTAAAGATAAAATCCCAACTCTGTCTTCTTAAGTGATAATTCTGTCAGCACAATGATGGTCATACATTGATGTCTTTTTTCAGGTGAAATATTCAAATATAAAATAATGTTTCTGTCTACTGACATTCCAAAGGAAGGTGTGATGACTGATTTTAAGTTGAACAAGCTTAGTGTATCAGCTGATGTATAAAATAAGTGCCTTTTATCAACAAGGGTGAACTTGGCAATGGCAAAGAATGCTGTTTTTAAACAAAAAAAGACTTTCTTGGTTTGAGGAGTAAAGCACTAGAAATAAAAAATACTGGTTTGCCCCCACTCTTTCCAGAGAATTGCTAATGTACATGCAACATGTGCTTTTGCTATACAACGTTACAAGATTACAGAACTGTAGCAATTAGGTCGTCTTTGATGATTTTTGGCCTCTCTACCAGACAGGTCTTAATTTATTCAAAATAATGAAATATTGCAAATTGATTGTTTCAGTTCTTGAATGGAAAGCAAAAACATTGTTAACATTATATTATAGTAAATTTGTTCAGAGGCGGACGAAGAAAAGTAGGAAGTAAATAAAAAAAAGAATCAAGTATTATGCAATATATAAAATATTACCAGTATTTATGCTTTAGCTTCAATGTATACCCATAGTAATTACATTTTTTATCAGATTTTTGCTGCAGTTAAAGGGAGGAATACAGTAGAAGCTTTGTTTTCTGTGACTAATATATTACAATGAAGAGGATATGTTCAAATTGTTTCCTTGTCAAGGAACATTTCATTAAATAAACCACTGTATCAATTCTTTGTTACTCAGTGTCTCTTGTATCATTTCAGTTATCCATGTCAATTTTCATTAACAAGGCAGCTAAATACATTTCATAAATAAAGAGAAACTTCATATAAAGACCGACCATACCACTAACTTTGTATAGAATCTGTACAATAAATGATTTTATGACTTGGTGTTTTCAGTAAAAATATCATTCACTTTCTCTATTTCTGGTTGAAAAAATTGGGTACAGTTTATTTTCTGAGAGTTTGGTGTTACTACTTTAATCTATTTTAAGCAGGTCTTGCTAGTTGACTTGTAATTAACACATTTTATCGCTACTAGTAATTAATTTTAGAGTGACCTAACTGAAGACATGCTGTGTGCCAGGCTATGTTTTGATAAAGGAAAATAAAAATGAGCAAACATTCAGCTTACTTCACCCTTTAACCATGGCACCTTTAAATCCGAGATGGTCTGCCAGCACAGCAAAAAATATCATTCAAAATAACGGTAAACACGGAATCAAGATCTGCAAA
>NW_028234411.1:5967840-5970340 GCF_977035675.1 Penaeus japonicus
CATCCATTTTCTCCATTTTTGTTCATTTTGTGACGAACTTCGTTTTGGAATATCATCTTTGCTCTAATGGTGAAAGGAGCTAGTAAGCCTAAGGGGTCGAAGATGGAACTCATGATGCTCAGTATGCCCTCTGATCTTTAGTACATCATCATCGAGATCCCACAGAACTCCTAGAGCACTGTCCATTGGCAAGTTATCGATCGTCAGGTTTATGTCCATTATTCGGGGGCTTCTTTCATGCGTGGGAATAACTCTCATGACTTTCCTTGAATTTGACATCTATTTTGTGAGTCTGAAGCCTCCAGCTTGCAGTGTGTCCCTCAAATTGATGGCATATTCTGCAGCTTCCTCCTCTGAATCAGTTGACAGTAGAAGATCATCTACATAGAAATTTTTCTTAGCTGCTGCTGAATGTTGGCCTTCATCCTTGTCTAGAATTTTGTGTAGCGCATACATTGCACAGGCGGGGCTCCATATCCCTTGTGAGAGGTGCTCACAAAGGGTATTTTGGAAGCCAAAGTCTGGTATTCTTGACTCCTTTATTGGTGAATATTGGCACGGTTATATGGAAATAATTACTGGTAGCGATAGCTGACGTCTCTGTTCGGTGCGCGTCTCGCGGACGGGGCGGGCTCGGAGCGCCGGCTTGGCGCTCGCGGCGCCTCTCCGAGGCGAAGCCAGGTGTGTCTGCAAGCAAGGTCGGTAGAGTGAGCGAGTATGACCTGAGGTCAGCCCGTTTTATCTTGACCTAGGTAGACGCCATAAAGGGTTGCTTCTTCGTCTCTATAGCATCATGACCACGTGGTAATCTTATGTTTCCACGTGGTCTCACATCCCTCCAAAGAGATGTACTGTCATTCGATAGGTCACTGGGTTCTCAGAGAGGTCTCCCCCAAGCCACCATAGAAACCGTAGCACATCACGATCCCTTGGTGTAACATGGACTTGGTGGAACATTGCCTCTATATCTGCAGCCCATGCAGCTCACCCTTCTCTGAATCGCAGTAGGATACCCAATAAGTTGTTCATTAAATCTGGTCCTTGCATAACTTTTTTATTCAAGTTCACTCCTTTAAAACTAGCTGCACAATCAAAGACTATCCTAAGTTTGTCTGGCTTGTTTGGGTTGAAGACTGGATGATGTGGTAAGTACCAGGTTTTATTTAGTGGTCCAACTATTCTGTGGACTCGCTCAGCAAACCCCTATTTTTATGAGATTCTCTACCTCTTTGACATATCTTTGATGCAAGTCAACATTCCTTTCAAGTCAGCTCTTTAATGAGTCTAATCGTCGACGGGCCATACTCCAGTCATCTGGTAGCCCTGGATCCTGTTCCCTAAATGGTATCGGCAACTGGTGGTGGGCTCCGACCCTAGACCCTTCCCTTTTCCAGAGATCTATCACACGTCCATCTTCAACTGACCACCCTTTTTCGTCTATATCAGTTTGTGATTCAATATCCCAGAATTGTTTTACACTTTCCCAATTTGCATTTTAGATTTGAAGCCCTTTGAGGATGTAAGGGTCCATTTACCATCCATCCCAGCTTTGTTCTAACAGCAAATGGTTCTCCATCTCTTCCTCTCCTGACTTCCAGGGGCACCATGGCATCAGGAGCATCTAGTCCTATTAGTAGTTCAAAGGATAGATGTGTTGTTCGTTCTTGTATCCCAACTAGGTCCTTTAAATGTGGCCAACAAGAAACTTCGGTGAAGCCTGTTTTGGTTTGGAGTAAGCCTTGTGGAAAGGTGTCTATAACAATAACTTGTGAGAGAAATATGGGTCTTTGTCTTTTTGTGAGAAACCCCCTTACACTCAACTCTACTTGTTCTACATTTTGACATGTCTTCTCCAAAAGTGTAGCAACTGTTGTTTTCATAGTTTCACCTTCTAGATCTAGGTACTTTGCAATTTTCCGCGAGCAGAAGCTCCTAGTACTCCCCGAATCTAACAATGCATATGCAGTTACACTCCTTTGGGCAGCTTGGTCTTTGGACGTTATTATGACTGGGACAATTGGTAATGCAATGTGTCTAGGTGTTGCTCTTTTACTCATCTTAATGCTATTTGTATGTTTCCTCCTTTCTAGTCATTGTCTTTCCTCCTTTGTTGTTGGGACTTCCATTGGTTTCCTCTTGTTTTCATCATTATTGACATGAGCAATTGACCCACTCTTTCTAAATTCTGTATCATGCAGCAACCGAGAATGGTATCCACCACAGCCATTGATATCGCATGGCCGTGCTCTGCATTGCCTTGCACTGTGGCCAGATTTCAGGCAATTGAAGCATTTCCTGTGGCCGATCAAAATCTTCCTGCGTTGGTGAATACTGGCGGACTTGAACAAATCACAGAAAGCCAGGCTATGTTCTCCATAACAAAGATCACATGTAATTGGTTTTGAAGTTGATGGTCTTGTCTGGGTTGTAAACCCAAACTCTGCCCTTCGATCTCGTCTTGTAACCATGTCAGTCGATTCTGAAGGCCTCTGACTCTCCT
>NW_028234411.1:5975340-5987840 GCF_977035675.1 Penaeus japonicus
TAAGCAAAATGGGGGGTGGGGGACTATGCTTTCATTATGTCATTCATGTTCACAACCTATTTATAGTGATCCATTTCCCATAATATTGCATGGATTGAACAAAAACATGAATCGGAAATAAAGGTGAAGTAGCATATTACCACTGAATTTTAAAGGATACAAAAGGGCACTTGTATAAAAATAACAAACATTCACACAATGCTGGCAATGTTTTTCAAACTTTGACACTTAGTGCTTGTCACAGCGAAGGCGTGAATGAGCCGTGACCAGGGACTACCTTGGTGGCTATACTACAGACTGTCATTATCTGGAGTGAAACCATCAAGGAAATGCTACATCTTTCAAACACAAAACTAGAGATCATTGGCATAAACTGACTGTCTTCATCTGTGGTGCAGCAGCCCTATAATATACTCTTGCCTTACATGGATTAAATATTACCAGATCCTAGCATGTTTGTGCAAGAATTGTGAGATTTATACAGGGATCAAAAACGAAAGGAAAAAAAAAAGTTATGAATTGTTCTCGAAACATAAAAGTTAGATATCAATACTCTGGAATGAGATTCACACAAAGTCTCACAACAGCATTATTAGTGATATGATGAGCATTCATAATGAATGGTAATGATACACAAGACCCTCTACCATTCAAATATAGACTAATGAATGTAAACAGCCCTATAATACCAGTCATTCATTACTAACTTGGCTCATCACATACTCAAAGTGGAAAGAAAACTAGCAATGCTTAATTGTGATTCAAAAGCTGACAAGAGGCACATTTACATCTTAATTGCAACACTTACATCAATGCCAGGTGGCTATATAGAAATGTTTACTTAATTCTCCTTTACAGGAACACTTTCTTATTACTATATTTTTGCAACAATGCAAACTGTATATGTTCACTGGGATTGCATGGAGATCATATTTCCAATATCCAGTGTACAGCTTTATATCATTTGCCTGATAACCAGTGGGGCACCACTAAAAGGTTTTGTCCTAAAACATGAGATGGCCTGTAATTATCTATTGAGTCCTCTCTCACACATTATGCCATCATTATTCACTTTGGATGCACGAAAAGAAAACAAATTGCCAACGGGGATTGGCATTTTATTTGTTGAGATTCACTTACTGTGAGAACTATCTTCTGCTTATTATTACAATATACCTTCTTGCCTCCATCCTAAATTATCTAGAGGAAGTATTTTCTGTGGCCATTTTGGCACAAGTTAAATAATGAGACACAGCATTAGCAACATTTGGTTTCAAAGTTTACACAACTCTCATCAGTCCAACTAAATGTTTAATACTTAAACTCACAGATATCAATAAAATCCTTGAAAGTTCACATGACCTTATTAAGTATAGCAAAGGTCTTAATTACATTCAACTACTCTATGGGGGGGGTAAATCAGATGAAAAAAATATCACTATGGGCAGCCTTAATGTGGCATTTTTCATTGAGGAGATCTCACTCAATTACCTGTATCTGTTTAATGTTCTTAAGTGTTCAAGACATCCTTTGAAGCTTGCAATGTGCTTGAGCATGTTTCTATCTCACTGATCACACTAATATCTTGTATGTTTGGCTGATCACATACTTCCAATAAGATGGTAAATAATACTAATATATATATTCCTATATTCTGTTAAACATCTACCTTGCCCCGTTTAAATTATGATTCCTCTATTTTTCTTCCTTTATTTTTTTTCCTTATACATTTCACTTTCCATAACACTGACAGAAGTATTAAAACAAAACAGATGTTAGGGAGCATTTGTTTCTTGACTACCCTCAAATCACAGGGTAATAAAACATGAAATGATGAACTTGTGTGGCCAGAGAAAGGGGCTCTGAGAAGTGTGATGGCCACAGATGAAGAATGCTTCAGTGTCAAGACTGTCAAGACTGTCCCTAGACAAAAGTTGCCACAGCTGACGGCGACTTGTCCTCTGGGACTGGCGGCTTCCTCTTCCCCGTGGCTCCGCCATATTGTCCGATGAATGAGCCATCTTCTGTAAACCTTCCTGCAAGGGTGGAAAATTTGGTCAGTTTCATAGTCTGAAAATCAAGTCTTTGTTATCGATCTCCACCATACTGAGACTGAGTATAAAGTATATTGAAAATTAATAAAAATCAACTTTCTACTTCTGTCTAATTGGATTTCTAAACTGATTGTTAAGATCATCTATATTCCATAAAAAATCATTTCTTTCTGTTAAATATATCTCATCTGTTTGATCAAATTTCCTGGACTACTTAATTTTTTTATAATCTGCAACATCATCTAATAATATATTAGGTACCATTTTTTTTTTACTAGATAAATATTCAAACTTCTTGTTTCTTTTTTTTTGTGACTGTGCCTGGATTTTTTTTTTTCTTTTTTTGAACAGTTTTAAAAATCTTTACATACATTAAGAAAAATTGCAATGCCTATACTTCGATCAATATAAGAAAGTGTTTACGTATTTATGCTGTGTGAAAATGAGTGGACTGGACTGGCCTGTGTGTCTAAAAGAAAATTCAACTTCAAAAACTAATTAAAAAACAAAAAAACAAAGCACTCCCTCTTTCCTGCCACAAAATCATTAAAAAAAAAAGAAAAAAAAGGAAAAACACACACAAAATAAAAAGTGTAAAATCTGACTTCCTACAAAATGCAATCGCGCTCAAAAACGTGTGCAACACAAAAACACACTAGACTTTCGAGAAGGATAACCAACTAAGGCTTACACGTACAGGAATGCAGGTACAACATCAAACTAGGGTGGCAAATGCATTGGACGTTGTCTCTCCCTTCTTCCGGCCATACTGACCGATAAAGGAACCATCCTCAGCCATTCCTGTTCCTGGGAGGGGCCAAATATATACAAGCCATCAGCAAGGAAATATATTTACATAAAGTGCACGCATTCTTGGGAAACAAAGGATAGGAGAACTGAGAGAGAGAGAGAGAGAGAAAGAGAGAGATGCAAATTATAAGAGGAAATCAAGGGTTACAAGAGGAATTAACTTAAGGCAAATATTGATAAAATTATAAAATAAAATAAAAACTATAATAAAGTAACAAAATAATGATAAAGTAATAATAATGATAATAATAATAATACAAGTGATAATAATCACAAGAATTTCTTGCAATTTAAAATTTTGAACTGAAAAATGTAATAAATCCTAAAATTACTACTGTCATTCACTTTCTTCTAAACAAACACTATCAAAAGTAATTCATGATAGTCATCATGTGAGCAAATCATGCTTTCTCTTGAAAAATATGGAAAAAAAAAAACAAAAAAAAGTTATGATAAAAATAATCAAATTAAGTAACATAACAGTACAGAAAACAGAGGTTAATTCAAGAAACAATCTCATACAACACAAAACAGGAAACAAAACAGCATTAGATATGCAATGCAAAAAACAAAACGCAAAGTCCAGAGAGAACACAAAAGGACAAATGCAATCTCACATGAGTCAAATGCAAAAGACTACAGATGAGACTATCCTTCATATTACATAGCATTTCCTAAGGTTGACAAATAATGCAATACATAAAAAAAAAAAAAACTTGCAAAATTCTTGTATGATTCACCACTACATAACTGTGTCAGAGACTCTACTTCACAAGCTCGACCTACCTGTATCCCCGTCACCATACTCGGCCATTGAATCTGTGTCCGACTCAATTGGGTTTTTCACATCACTTCCCAGACTATCTCTTTTTGCTCCATCAAGTCTGGTAGGTAAAAAGAAATATGAATGAGTTTCTATCAACACAAAGCAAATACATCAAAATGTTTCTATTAATTGATATAAATGTATCAGATGGTTGTGAGTGACTGACCCTCTCTAAAATTTTCTGAGGTACCAACATCTACAAAAATTGAGTGGAATATGTTTTCACAGATTTTATTTCCCATTCCCTTTTCATCATTCTTGTTTTCTTTTGCATGAAATTTGATCAAACTTACGGCTGGGCATATTCTGGGAATCCTTGTTCTTCGTTGAAATCAGTGCGGCCATGTGCTGCTTCCCTTTCATGGACAGCGTACTTCCCGCCACGGTTGCGTTTTACAATGCACACAATGATGAGGATCAGGAGAAGGAATGCAATTGCAAGCATCATGCCAATAAACCATCCTCGGGTTGCAATGCTGTCTGATGGGCGCCTTGTCACTTCTGAAGACTGTAAGATATCATTTGTTAGTATTTTTCAATAGTTGTAACTAAACACTAGCTAAAGATGTAAGACACTTGAGTTACGAAATGTAATTAAATCAGAGATAAACAGAGAAAATAGAAATAAAACAGAATAATGAAAAAAGAAAAAAAAAAAAAAAATAGACAAGAAATTATTTTATAATAGGAAATCTAACTTGCACCTAAAAAGCAGAAATATCTTCATTAATACTTACACTGACAGTTGAATGGGTTTCAACCACTTCAACCTGAGTTGTAAGATATAATTCAATCAGAGACAAATAATAAAAGGGAAGAGACTTTAGGAACAAGACAAAAGACACATAGGATGGGAACATGAACTCAAGACAAAACAGACATAGGAAAGGAACATGAAATAAAGACCAAACAGATATAGGACAGGAAGATGCAATAAAGACAAAACAGACATAGGATAGGAACATGAACACAAAGACAAAACAAAACAAACAAGGGATTGGGTATTTGTGCAGAATTTACAACTCATACATGAAAAAACAGAAACACTCCCCTTGATACTTACAATGCCAGTTGTATGGGTATCAATCTCTTCTATGTCAGATTCTGTGGTGAATTCACCATCTACTGCCACTACACTCATTTTGTATGCTCTCTCAGGTTCTAATCCCTTCAGTATTGTGAAGTCCTGATACAGTTCTGGTTTGGTCTCCTGGAACATGCTTTCTCCATACAACCTACAGAAAGAAAAAAAAGAAAAGAAAAAAAGAAAAAGTGAATAAACATATTTGTGTTAATTTTCTGATGATAAAACTTGTACACATGAAGATGATCATAATTCTATTGATAAATAAGCACAAAAAAATGTACACAAATTCATAGTGCTTACTTGTACTTGACGAAGAAATGTGAGCCTGGGTTGCTTTCAGTGTTGGGAATCCAAGTAATCTTTATGGCTGGGGTTCCTGTCTTTGTGCTGATGTGTTGCCAGATAAATGTTGGCTTTCCTGGCGGTGAGGCTCCAGTGCTTCGAGTCATTCGTTCAATGTAGTAACTGGAGCCCAATCCCATCTGTATAAAAAATATCCTTCAATTAATAAACATCACAGAGATATAATTTCTTAGAGATTTTGCTGGCTTAAAAAATAAGCTATAGGAATTTACAGGTAAATCTAGTACAGTACATTTAAAAAATCCAAGATATATTTACAATAGGGTCTAATGGGTGTGATCTTGCAAAACATTACACTTCCACTGAACACATCCTTTATATTTACATACATAAGTGAACAACAACCAAGACGTCGATACTAACCGCAGTTCTGGCCCTGATCGTGATGCGGTACTTTGTGGCTGGCTTAAGGGAAGCTAGCTTGGCCCTGGTGACCATTGGGTCATTGATAGGGGGATCCCGCTCAGACAGTGGCCCAGTGTCAGTACCCTCAACCACTTGATAGTAAATGTGGTAGCCGGTTACAATTCCATTTGGCTGCTTGGGTTTCTTCCAGATAAGGAAGAATGCGGATGAGCCCATAGGGATGGCATCAAGAGAGTCGACTGGACCAGGCTCTGTTGAAATGGAAATAGATATAACACACTGCATTGTCAAAACAAACAAATATGGATGAACTATGCCAAAAAGTTTAACAAATGAAAGTGAACCAGAAATGTGGAAAAGAACCACTTACTTCCTTCAGGAGTGACAAAGCTGATAGTCTCACTGGGTGGACCATCATGGGCACCATTGAACACCAGTACACGGACAAAGTTCTTTGTGTATGGAACAAAGGAGGTTACAAGGGCACTTGGTTCATTGTTATTCTCTACTATTATGTCCCTTGCTTTCTCTTCATTTTCATTTTCAGTCCAAGTTTGAATCTAAAAAAAAGGAAAAATTCTATGATTACATAAAACTATACAACAAACAATAATATCTTTATTCAACACTGATATCTAAAATCACATAAACCAGGGCAAATTATTCACAGTATCCATGAGCACAGAGAACATACTCTGTATATACAACCAATATGAAGATATTGAGCAGCCCATTGAACTGTAAGATGATAAAAAATGGGTCCTCAAGATTTTGTCTCCTTTCTGAACTGACCTTGTATCCCTTGAAGTGACCTCGAATTGAAGAATTGGCCACAGGTTCCCATGCCAAAAGAGCTGTTGTTGCATCTCTCAGTTCTATCAAAGTCAAATTTCTTGGAGCTTCGGTCGGAACTGTAAAAGAAAACGTGGGTAAATGCTTGCAGAATCAGATAGTGACTACTGTTGAAATTCCATGTTTTATAGTGTCCATTAAACAAAATCCAATATGGAAAACAAAGGGGGCCTTACCATCCTCTCCTGACCAGCCCAGAACTTCAGGAGCTGCAACATGAGCTTGTCCCTTCTCATTATGGGCTTCCACCTTGATCCTATAAGGTTGAAAAGTAGGCTGGTTCTCTATGACTAAATGATCTTGTTCCCAATCTAACACATCTTCCGTTTTCCATCTTGCATTATTACCATCGTCTCTTTTCCAGTACACTCGATACTTGAATCCAGGGCCATTGTGTTCGATTTCTGGCATTGGCTGCAAAAAATTACCACATGAGAATTTGCCTACAACATTTGATAATGATTTTTTTTGTGTGTGTGTATGTATGTGTACATACACAGACATAAGTAAATACACATACACACACACAAATGAATGCACACACGCACATATATATATAATAAAAAATAATTGAATTGAACTTACAGACCACTTGATGACAAGGTTCTGTGGGGTGGACCCCTTGCCTTCAACACCATCAGGATTCTTGTAAGGGACATCTTGGGGTGTGGTGCACATTCCAGAATGATCTGATGGTAATGATGGCCCAATCTTGTTACGAGCAATCACCCTAAATGTGTAGTTGGCCCAAGGACTGAGGTTAATCTGCAAGATTTAAAAAATTATTCATCTAATTCCAGATATAAAATCCAGTTAAATAAAAATTTAAAGAGTTCAAAGATAGTCAAATTAGATAAGTTATTTAAACTTACATTGAACTGTGTACTTGTAGCAGGTACAGAATCAAATGCATTTTCCCAGGTATCTGGGGTGAAGCTTGTATTGTATTGAATGATATAGCCAAGGATGGGAGCTCTGTTGTCGCCCATGGCTTGCCACTCAACGCTTGCATCGCGGTCATTACATACCACTGGCAGCAATAATTTTGGTGGATTTGGGACATCTGTAACAAAAAAATAGATATAACCAAAGATCAGCCTCCATTCTTAAACATTCCACAATAGCATTTTTCATGGGGTCAGACATATAGGACATCAAAGCAATTGCTAATTAGTATCACTTTGCTAATAGATCATATATAGACTCACATAACAAACCATGTGTAGAAAATAATAGAAAACACACATATCATAAGATGCCCAGCAAAAGGCTGAACATCTTAAGATGGGGCCTGCCTCAGAAGGGCAAAAGAAAGACATTTTCCCTCTTCCAGTAACCCTTCAGATATGAACAAATCCATTAGAAGAAAGTGAATATATATCAATATGATAAGGATATTACTTCTTTTTTTATAAGAGTAACAGGTCTTTGAACCAAGTCAAAAATAACTTTGAATTAACACAAGAATATATGTGATCTTCCCTTCCCACACAATTGTTATAGTTCAGCAGGAGCTCCGTACCTTGAACAATGAGAGTGGCAGCAGCAGTAACCTTGTCCAATTCAGTTGAGGCAACACAAGTGTAAACCCCGGAGTCCAATTCAGTTGTCTTGGTGATACTCAGGGAGGAATCAGACTGTTGTACAAATCTGGGTTCTTGATCAAAATCAATAAGCTTACCATCAGTAAGCCACTCGATACTAAGTTCTAAGTCGCTGTCAGTTACAGCATTACATCTGAAAAGAATGAGTATGTTAACTAAGTGTTCACATAAGAACTACAATGCAAAATTTATACTTAATATCAACATATTTTGCATAAAAAAGAAGTTAATTTTGTTGTATAAGTTTCACAGAAAGCTCAACTATGACAAAATATCATAGTCTTACTAAAAGAACAATAATGGATTTCTCAAAATTTCACAATGAATACAACACATTACTAATTTTCAACAAAGCAACTGATCGTCACAATATTGTTTCACAGCCCACCTAAATGTAGCAGTTTGTCCTGCAGCAACTTCATAGTCTTCTGGAGTATTAGTGATGCGTGTTCTTTCCTTTACGACTAGGGATCCATGAGCTTCTTGCTGGCCAAACTTATTCTCGGCAACACATGTGTAATCTCCGGCATCAGTGAAGGATACATCCCTGTAAGGAGGAGTCATCATTATTCAACATGTAAGAAAAAAAGGTCAATTAATTCTATTTCTATCATTAGTAAGTATAGGACCATTCAAAAGCACTTTTGGATAGTCACTGTGTATTGGCAGAATGAAACAGATCAACACATTCCCATTCCCATACATACTTGATAACAAGATTTCCGTCCTTTGTTACATGGAAACGTCCACCGGTCTTCTCAACATTATCCTTAATCCAGGTGATGCGTGGCTTTGGGGCTCCAAACACTTGGCAAGTAAGGTTGACTTGCTGCCCATCTACTGCTTGAACGTCAACTGGTGGAGTACGGATCTCCGGAGGCAGTGCTATAATAATAGATAGGATAGATATACATGTTAGTAAATGAAGAGAAAAATATCCCTCATTCCAACTCATTGAAATGATAATCTAATGTGAATATGGAGTCTTTTCAAAATGTGCACAAGTACTAAAAATTAGAACTATACAATCATTGCATGTAATCTCATAACCCTGAAGTACTTCTTCATATTAACTGTACTTACCGAGAACATTAACGTAAACATCCTTGTAGACATATCCATGAACATTTGTTGCGTTGCAGCCATAGTTGCCTGTATCAGCCTTTGTCAAGTTCTTGATGATAATCCTGTTTGGTTCAACAATACGTCGAGGGTTGGATGGGGCTTCCTCAATAGGCATGCCATTGTAGATCCAGTACTGCTTCGGGGGAGGCCTTCCTCCAGCTTCACAGTAGAATGTGGCAGTTTCACCTTCAGCCCTGTTCTCGATTTCGGGTTCCTTCTCAAAGTAGGGAATTGCTGGGAGAAGAGAATACAAGTTGAGTAATCAGATATAGGTATATTTTCTTTTTTCTCTCATAAAGATGATAAGCTCCTATACACAATAAACCAAAGAAAAGCAGGACCTAATAAATAAATCCCTATCCTTACCTTGTACTTTAACATTCATTGTATATGACTTTGCAACACCGACACCGTTGCTTGCTTCACATTCATACTGGCCTTCATCTTCAAAGTCCACATATCGAATCACCAGAGTCTTGCCATAATTCTCATAGTCAACACGGTCATGTGGTAAAGGTACTGGGATAGAGTTGTTACTCTTCTTCCAAAGCATCTCTGGCAGGGGCCTGTCATGGGAAACCAATGGGTATTAAAATAACAAAACTAAGAATCAATATGTACATCATCCTTGGTGTCAACACAATAATAATAATAATAATAATAATAATAATAATAATAATAATAATAAAAACAAGCAAAACAAAATCACAGATATATGAAAATGGTGTCATATCTGTGGCTATAGATCACTTACGTTCCACTGAAGACGCACCAAAGCCTCAGGGTTTTCCCCTTCAAAATGGCTGTGTTCTTGCGGGATTTGAACTGCACTTCAGGCTCATTTTTAGTCTGAACAGAAGTGCTACCACTCTGGAACACGCGCAAGTAGACACGGTTGCCCAGCTTGTACTCGTTACGGAAGGTGGAGGTTGCGGAGCAGGCATATGTGAAGTCGTTGGATTCATCAAATCGAGTGACATTCGAAAACCAGAGGGTTCCTTCGGGGTCCACGGTCATTCTGGAGGAGTTGATGCTACGCAGAGCACCTCGATCATCCTGATGAAGAGAAATGGGTATGAAAATAACGTTTCATTCTCAACACTGCATAAAACCTAATTTCAAAAGAAATCCTACAACTCAAACTATTTTCCAAAACTGAAAAAAAGGGCATAAAATACTGGAACCATAACTATATACAAACCTGAATCATCCAGTACACAAAAGGTTTAGGGTAACCATCTGGTGGCTGGCAAGAAAGTCCAACGGGATCACCCTCGTTGACAGTCTCAGACACTGGATCCTCGTTCTTGAAGCTGTTCAACTCGGATTTACGCACGAACACAGAGTTTGAAGTTGCAGTTCCCATGTCATTGGTTGCAAAGCACTGGTACTGGCCTGATGGGAAGATTGGAAAATGGTATTTTAATTTTTCTTTTTATCATGATCATTACTTTTCCAAAACCATCATTCATACATTTTCATCTGTAGAAATATATCATTACAGTCTAATTTACATACACTACATATCAGTAACATTATCTAAACCTTCTAATGCACACCCATCCCCAAAACAAACAAACAGACACAAATGAAAGGAAGAAAAAAAAAAAAAAACATAAAATAAAACAGATAAAGAGAAGATAAGTATCGTACCCAAGTCCTCATCTCTTGGGGAGGTGATCACCAGCGTGCCTCTTCCTGGCTGCTGGGAAATTCGATTGTCGTAGGTCTGCCAGTCGAATTCTTTCCCGTTCTTTACCCATCGGTATCTGGAAGAATGACATTCGTAAATTGTGTTTTCTATTTGTATAAAACACACACACACACACACACACACACACACACACACACACACACACACACACAAGAATACAATATAATCATGGAGGCTGATAAAAAGCCCGTTATTACCTATATGATTAATAAAGTGAATCCGATTCCTCCGACATCATTGGAGGTAAAAAAAAAAAAAAAAAAAAAAAAAAAAAAAAAAGAGGCAACAACAACTTACTTCGGGGCTGGCTCTCCTTCCGCCTCGCACTCGATAATAAAGGGTTTGTCGTTCTCGTCCATCCTGGAGGCCACCTGGAAGAGCAGCTCCTCGTTGGAAGGCGGTTGTTTCGTCATCATGGGCGGGTACTTGATCACCGCCTCGCAGGTCACCGCCACAAAGGCCACCACCAGCAGCGCCTGCAGGGTCATCCTCGGTAACCGCGTCTCTAACATGTTTCCTCTACCTTGCACCACCTGTAAATGATAAGGAGAATGTCATTAACAAAAATGTTAGGAATATATCATTTTGCCTTGCAAAATCATTCATGCATACAGGTTTTAAACATACAAAGTAAAAAAAACAATCAGGTTTTTCTTGAAACTGTAAAAAAGGCAACTAAACATGGACACGCTCACAAGATCAATCCACACGAAATGCTGGATTATGTAAGCAATTTCGAACAATTAACAAAGTCGCTAGTGAAAAGAATCTGATAGATTTTACAATGTGAAAGGAGAGGAAAAGAGAAAGAGATGGGGAGGGGAGGGGAGGGAGAGAGTGAGAGAGATAAACGTGATTCTACAATATATATATATATATATATATATATATATATATATATATACACATATATATACATACATACATACATACATACATACATATATATATATATATATATATATATATATATATATATGTATGTATATATATATGTATATATATATGAAATAGGTAGTGAACATGTTCGGGAAAACCCGCAATCAAGCTGAGGGGTAAGCTTTGATAAACGGGGAGGCCATATATCATAGGAAAAAGGCAGAATGACAATGCCAAATTGGACAAATCTCCCGGATAGATAAATAAAAATCATCACGACACAGTTCCCGATATCTGGTTAACTATTTCAACTCAAAAACAAAAGTGGAAAACAACTCAATTGCTACCGTTATTTGGCTAAACATTTGTCAGCACAATGCATACCTGCATCCATGACTCTATAACCGCCACACTCGCAACTACCGTGTCATTCAGCGTGTGCCTTCAAGCATCACACCCAAAACAATCACCGAGCCGCAACAAACAAACACACGCAGATCTTCATACATATTCAACTCCCGCCGAAACAGAATAGCTTGCAAGCAGAGATCCCTAAAACACAATTCATGCACCTCACGAAGCGTAGTTAAAACAAACGAAGTCAGACATTAAATAATAACGCAAGTGCTCCCGCCAGGCGCCACCAAGAAGAGGACGTCCGGATCCAGTTACTCGATCATTGCCCTAACTAATGGCGTTCATCATCAGCCCCAGGACCACATGTGCCCCCCCCCCTCCCCCCCATGTTATCAACGACTGCAGCCTCGCACTGCCAGTACATATGGCGGCGGAGTGCAAGTGCAAGTCATGAGTCGTCGCC